>NW_028076210.1:0-1627 GCF_014824575.4 Sturnira hondurensis
CTCAAATTTGCAATGCATTTTCTTCTTCATTCTTATTAGGAAATGGTAGAAAACAGGGGACGTATTCCTTAGTTTAAGCTGATTAGAAAATTGTTTGCTTCCCACCAACTGATGTAATTTTATTTAGGCACTTAAATAATTAATCATGATATTTCTTGTGTAGATATTTCTTGTGGAAACATTTCTTCTTTTGGAGGAATAATCCAGTCTAAATGATAATTCTATTCATGTTGGAGACATGTAAACCTTAGTAAAGCTTTACATTTAAAGATTAGTAAAGCTTAGACTAGTAAAGCTTAGTCCATATAGTGGTCTCCAAAGGGATTGGTTGTGCTCACCCCAGGATATACACAAGATAATTAACCAGCATACATTAAATAGTGGATTTTCTCTCTTATTATTATTATAAATTATGCTTTTACATTGTTGTATATTTATGATCATTTTATAATTTTGTATTACTATACTTGCAGAGACATTTTATAAATAAATATACATTATGGTATTGTGATATCTTGGAATATCTAATGGTAGAAATGATTGAAAAATGAAAGCTTGCTAATCATAACAAAATACTATAATGTAACAAATAACAATATTTCCTTGATTTTAAATTACACGCAATACTTGTTTTTCAAAAGTGCTGTGGATACAATGTAGTGCAATTTACCAATAAAATGAATGAATTACTGATATATACTATAACTTGTATGAACTTCTAAAGATCATGCTATATGAATGAAGCCAATCACCAAAATTCACATATTGTATAATTCAATTTATGCAAAATGTCCAGATAAGGCAAATCTGTAGAGCCAGGAAATAGGAGTTGTTGTCTAAAGCTAAGGGTAGAGTGGCGAAGTGATTACTGAGTATGAGGTTTCTTTTTGGGGGGTGATAATGTCCTGAAATTGCATCATTTTTATGCTAGCATAACTCTGTAAAAACACCTAAAGCCATTGAATTACACTCTTTATTTAATTTTTTAAATATATTACTCCTTTTCTTATAAAAATTGTGAAAAATACAAGAAAAGATGGCCAAAAGAGCATTTGTATAACTGCAATGTAGATTCAGGACCTAACATTAGATCACATTGTTCTATAAACTATTAGTTCCCCCGCTTTAATAAGGGATCTAAAAACTAGAGAGATTAAGAAAGTTGATCAAGGACATATAAATCATTTAAGATTCACTTTGGAGGTATGGGCTGATTAGGTATTTTTCAAGGAACTGTGTAAGTAGTGATTTATTAGAAATTATTTTTAGACTTTGAATTTTGACAGTTAAAATTCTTTGTTGCATAAATTGCTGGTTTTTAGACTTTAAATGATTGAATCTATCTGTTGAGATATCTCTCTCTCTATGGCAAAGGCTCCTAATATGTGCAGACTTCACAGCCTGGTTTGCCTCACCTGTAAGATGTTACTGACTGAGCCATAGAACATTCAGGTTATTAGTCACTGAGGTAGGGGCTAATGCTTGTTGGTATTTTTCAGCTCTCTGTGTAAGTCATGTCTATCTCTGAACAACACACAATCTCGGGGTATCCAAACAATGCTGTAACCAGCTGAGCAACCTGGCCAGGGCTTGAATTACACTCTTTAAATGGCATATTTATGTTGAG
>NW_028076211.1:0-625 GCF_014824575.4 Sturnira hondurensis
ATTTTCCACATCCTTGCCAGTACTTGTTTTTTATTTTTTAAATTCTAGCCACCCTGTGGATGTGAAGTGACATCTAATAATGGTTTTAATTTGCATTTTTCTAGTGACTAATTATCTTAAGCATCTTTTTATGTAGTGATTGGTCCCTTCTATATCTTCTTAGGAAAGACATCTATTCAAATGTTTTGCTCATTTTTAAAGTAGGGTATTTATTTTCTGTTGTTGAGTTTTGAGTCCTTTTTATATTCTGGATACTAAACTCTTATGAGATATATAACTTGTAAATATTTTAGTCCATTAAGTACATTGTGTTTTTACTTTCTTGTTAAGTATCCTTGGATGTACAATAGTTTTTAATTTTGTTGAAGTTCAATTTTTCTGTTTTTTTCTTTTGTTGCTTGTGGTTTTAGTCTACTATCTAAGAACATATTGTCAAATCTATGGTTATAAAAATATTTCTGTGTTCTTGTTGGAGAAGCTATTCTTTCCCTACTGTATGTTCTTGGCACCCATGTTGAAAATCCATTGACTACAGGTGTATGGGTTTATTTCTGAACTCTGAATTCTGTTTCATGCAACTATATGTCTATCCATTTCAGCAATGTTTTGTAGTTTCCAGTGTACA
>NW_028076212.1:0-622 GCF_014824575.4 Sturnira hondurensis
AAAGTTGAGAGTTTTTATGACAAGATCCCACAATATCTGCAAGATATTGGTATTGTATAATGAAAATGAAGATAATGTGCACACTTTATAAGAAAGTCATTGGAAGAGGTAATGCACCCTAGTTTTTGAAAATGTCTTTTTCCTTGCATGTCTACTGCCCTTGATGTTTGGAGAATATCTACCTATGCGTCTCTCTCTCTGTATGTATTTATATATCTACCTATATTCTATCTGTAATCTAAAATTGAGTAGTACATCTGTAAGCCTTGATTTATTTCCTCTCCATTACTTCAAATAACTTTTATATACTTTTTTATTGTTCTGTTATAAATATCCACCAAATTATCCTCTGTTTCTCTTCATTTCCTCACTCTCGGTCCCCTTTTAATGACTATTACAAATGATTCTCAAAATGGGATACTGAAAAGAATCAGGTGGAGTTCTTATAAAACGTGTAGATGTCCAGGTCCCATTTGCTGAGCTTCTGACTTTGCAGAGCTGGGCAGCAGCCCCAGAATCTGTATCTTCCAAATGTGCCTCATTGATTCCAATGCAGGTAGTCTTCCTGTACACACATTTGGGAAATTCCTGCTGGAGTGAATGCGTGAAAAATGTCAGAAAA
>NW_028076213.1:0-1088 GCF_014824575.4 Sturnira hondurensis
AAACCTCCCAAAAAACAAGTCTGGGACCATAAGGCTTCCTGGTGAATTCTCGGAGACTTTTAAAGAATTAATATCAATCCTTCTCAAAAGTTCCAAAAAACAAAAGAGAAGGGCCCATTTTCAAAGTCAATTTTCAAAGCAAGAATTATCTGAATATCAAAACCAGAAAAGAACACCACAAAAAATAAAATTATATGTCAATATCCCCGATGAACATAAAGCAAAAATTATCAATGAAATATTAGCAAACTAAATTTAACAATACTTTAAAAGGATCATACACCATGAACAACTGAGATTTATTCCAGGGTTGCAGGGGTGGTTCAGTATCTGCAAATCAGTCAACGTGGTGCACCATACTAACAAAGGGAAGGATAAAAGTCATGATTATCTCAACAGATACAGCAAAAGCATTGGATAAGGTTTTATATCCATTTATGATAAAAGCTCTCAGAGGGAATATAGAGGGAATGTCCTTCTACATAATAAAGGCCATATATAACATATCCACACCTAACATTATACTCAAATGTTAAAAGCTGAAGGATTTTCATCTAAGTTCAGCAACAAACGAGAGTAAGAACTCTTACCGCTTTTATTCAATATAGTATTGGAAGTCTTAGCCAGAGCAATTACCATATTTTGTCTTGTATAATGAGTGATTTTTGCACAAATTTTTGAGGGAAAAATAAGGGTGTGCATTATACATGGGTACTACTAATTCCACATCTATATAAATATTTTAATTATTTTATTTATGCTTATGTGTTAAGTGTAACTCCTTTAAAATTCCTTCAAATATAAGAATTATAAAATTCCTTTATAATACAAAAACAATTATCTACATAAAAATACATAAATAATTAAATCAAAAAATTAAAACAAAAATTTTTTCCTGAAAGTTTGGGCTAAAACATGGGTGCATATTATATACATGAGTGTAGTATACTTGGCAAAATATGGTAAGTAAAGAAATGGAAAATGTTTGAATTGGGAAGGAAAATATTTGAATTGGGAAGGAAGAATTATAATGGCAAGTATTAGCAGGTGACATGATATTGTAAAGAGAGAATCCTAAAGATTCCACC
>NW_028076214.1:0-544 GCF_014824575.4 Sturnira hondurensis
CTATACAGTCTAGCTATCCGATACACCACCCATGCTCCTCCACGGGATTCCTTATCAAGCCGTCAGCTGGTTTACCTGTTTATGTATATAGTGTATAAAAATGAAGAAGTCAGCCCTGATCAAAGGAGATCAAAGGAGATCAAAGTGTTAAGGTTACTTGAAGAAACAAAGAATCTTATAAATGAGTACGATGATCTGATTTCTCAGATGAGGAAACTGAGGCACAGAAAGGTTAGTTGGATCTACACATGAGCCAAAGTTCTGTCTCGGTTAGCTCTACATAAAAATCTCTTTACCCTGGCTGGTGTAGCTCAGTGGATTGAGCACGGGCCTGCGAACCAGATGATCGAGGTTCGATTCCCAGTCAGGGCACATGCCTGGGTTGCAGGCCAGTTCCCAGCAGGGGACTCACGAGAGGCAACCATACATTGATGTTTCTCTCCCTCTCTCCTTCCCTTCTCCTGTAAAGATAAATAAATAAAATTTAAAAAAAAAATCTCTTTAACTCATATGTCCAAGTCAAATACATTAGAATCAAATAAAT
>NW_028076215.1:0-861 GCF_014824575.4 Sturnira hondurensis
ACCCCTGGTTCTAGACTCCCCTGAAGCCACACAGGAGACACTCGCAACAGCGCAATCACTTCTCTCTATCCAGGGATGTCATCACCTGCAGCCACTGACTTACCCTTCTTACAACAAAGACCAAAGGAGGTTTGCTTTCCTTGGCCAGATGCTCAGTTGGTTGGAGCATCGTCCTGTTACTGAAAAGTTGAGGGTTTGATCCCCTGGTCAGGACATGTATGAGAGAAACATTGATATTTCCCTCTCTCTCCCCCTCCCCTCTCTGTAAAAGCAATGACAAAAAAAAAATGCCGTTTGGGGAGGATGAAGAAAAAGAAAGGAGGCATGGCCAACGATGCTGTAGGAGACTTGGACTCTCTTGTCCTTGTTCGATTTGATCTGAAGACGACACAGGAACAGAATCTGCAGAGAACAATCCCCATCGAGTCTGAATCCCCTCAGTGGGGCTCCTTTATTGAGACCAGAGCTTGCCCTTGGCCATTCCTGTTAGGTCGGAGTCATTCAAAAAACCAGACAGACGCAGTGAGCTAAGTTACAGAGTTTATTAGTGGGGGAAAGTGGAGAAAGTGGGACCAACCAAGGGAGGTTGGGATTCACTCGGTTGTTCTTAGGGCAGGGTTTTTAAGCACAAAAAACAGCAAAGGGCAACTGGTTGGGGTGTCAGAGTCTGATTGGCTAGAGCTGGTGGCTGGGTACTGTTTCTGCTAACCATTGTTCTTGGTACATCTACTCAGCCTCAGGTTAAAGCCGCCTCCTGTTACACTGGATAGGTTGATCCCAGACCCTAATCTTAGCTGAGCATCTGTTCGTCCTGGGTAGGGTCGGCAGGCAGTTTCCCGCAGTGCAGTTTCCCACAGTGCA
>NW_028076216.1:0-2251 GCF_014824575.4 Sturnira hondurensis
TGGTGATCGCTAGGGGCTGTGGGGAGAGGGAAACGGGGAATTGCCTTTGCTATTCAAGGGGATTTGTTACCCAAGATGAGTAAGTTTATCTTTGTTATCCAGAGTGAATAAGTTCTAGAAATCTTATCTTTAAGGTTGTGCCTATCAATCAACAATATTGTGTTGTACACTTAAAATTCGATAAAACGGTACATCTTATGTTAAGTGCTCTCAGTACAATTTAAAAAACAACCCCCAAAACAAAAAGACTGTCTAGATAAGACTATAGAGATGTGAGAAGTACTTCTCAAAAAAAAAATTCCCTTCCATCTAAGTTGGCCGGATTAGGTTACTATTACTAGCAACTCAAGGAAAGGCATTGATCAGGTGGTGATCTTTATTCTCATTCCAGTAACGGTTCACAGTTTATAGGACTTTACTTTTAACACAGTAGAGCCCTGTGAGCCATTTTATTTTCATCCTAATCATTACCCATGTGAAGTGACCAGTGTTTAATTAGCTCATTTTTCACACGAGAAATTTGTGGCCCAGAGATAGCAAGCAATGTGCTCACAGTTCCCTCTGGTCTGAGGATGAAGGAACCCACAAGCAATTCTGTCCAATTCTCTTATTTACAAATAATAAAATTGAGGTCCAGAGAAGTTAGATGAGGTGTTCATGGTCATTAGTATCAGAGCTGGAATGCATATGCAGCATTTATAACTTGAAGCCTAATACCATTCGTTGTGTAATTGAGAACTGGCTCCCAAAGAAACAATAACAGTGAGTTATAGTTGCATCACATCTGTGAGTTTTGTGAATAAAAAGTTACCATGTCATTTTCCTTTGATGTGTGTAGTTTCTGAGGCCAAGAATTCTCACACATTGTATAGCACTTAGAACCCTCCAGGTAATCAACTTGTCAAACTAGAAGAATAGAGAAGGTTTGAATATTCTTCCCAGCCCACAAATCATGAGAACACTCCCCCCAAACTGAGTCTATTTCTTTTTGCAACCATTGCACTCCAACTGCCAAAGAGTTTACTTCTCTTTAAGAGCCCTCAGAAATAGCCCTAAGAAAAAGGCATGGCTTATTAACAGCATTATTAGTAAAGGTGCTCACCAGAGTCTTCCCTGCAGGGATAAAACATTGAAATGTACAGAAAGTATGACTCATCAATGCACAAATAGCACCGGTCCTGCCAATCAGAATGAGGGTGAGAGAAGCCGAGCAACTAGAAAGGCCAGCCGATAGTTAGTCTAGTGGCTTGGATAGATTGGTACAAAAGAGTGAGCTCTACTGCTCAGAAAAGTTCCAGATTGTCCTGAATACCTGAGCACCAAAAGTTGTCTTCTCTGGAACAATCACTCCAAGAACTCTGCATTGCTGATCTAAGACCAAATTCCAATGGATGCAGCATGGGGCGCTAGTACCACCCTTCCTCTCTCTACCTGTGCCTCCGGGAGGATAATGCTGCAGGAGACCTGGAGAATTTAGTGTTTGGCCCAAGCGTTCACAGGTGAGGGTGAGCCATACACCTGGCAGCTGATTTCTAAACCAGCAAGTCCGGGGAGCCTTCGTAAGAGAAGCACATGAGGCCTTCCTAAGTTGACAACTTCTGCTTCTGGAAACCATCAGCATGGTCTGTCAGTGCAGTGAGATCTCAGACTTCAGGGCCAGGTGGAACTGGTTTTGAGAGGCCTATCTGATCTTGGTTGAGTCACTTCTCTCTGTGTCACAATTTTCCACATGAAAACTAGACATACCTCCTAGGTTACTATTAGGGTAAAAGAAACCACACAGTATTTCCTGAAATTTAGTCATTTGAGTACCATGTGCGTTATTTTTGGTCACTTGTACTATTACTATCATGATATTTCTCTTTCAGTTGACTCACTTAGAAATAGCTCTATTTAAAAGATTTAATATTTAAAATTTGTTTTTAAATTACTTTATCACATGTAGGCAAACTAGCCTCTCTTGCTCTATGAAGAAGGAAACCATTTAAATAATTTGTGGGGGGAAACACCAATGTCATTAAAATTCTAGCTATTATTTTAGCCTGCCAAAGTTCTGAGTCCAAGGCCTGTTCATTCCTTGTTGAAGGGGAGTCAGCGAGTGTTAAGGACACATTAGGTGTACTTAAACTCAACTGATCATTCCTTTGATTTAATTAGAATTATGGAAAAGGGGATAAGCTCTTTCACCATTTGATTGACTGATACTTAATACTGGATCTTGGAACCCTAAACTGATCTTCTCCATGATCTC
>NW_028076217.1:0-653 GCF_014824575.4 Sturnira hondurensis
GCTATGAATGTTACCATATATTTTAGCATGTGCAAAAAATCTCTGGGCTCCCATTCTCCCCTCCTAAAAATAATTTGCGTGTTTAGTCTGATCAGCAGCCCTGGCCCCCGGCTCCCAAGGGACAGAGGGACTGGTTCAAGTCCTCCGGAAGCTCCATGAACCGGCACTGGCTTCTGCAGCTCCGCCCAGGGCCACACTCGGACCCTGATCCCGATGACAGAGCGTTGACTCCAGGGCACCGAACGGTGCGCTTTAAAGATGTGGCTTGTGCAGGAAGCGGGTTATGTCTCAGAGCGGCTGCTACACGAAAGAGTCCAAGCAGGAGGAACAGGCCTGACCGGTGGGGCCACTGGCTGGGTATCGTCCTGTAAGGTCACGAGTCCCGGTCAGGGCAGGCGCCGGGGCTGCAGGTTTGGCTCCAGGGCGGGGGGGTGGGGTACAGACAAGAGGGGACCCATCCACATGTCTCTCTCACATCCGCGTTTGTCCCCCTCTCTTCCTCCTCCTCCTCCCCTCTCTCCAAAAAAATTTAATTCTTTAAATCTTTTCAAAAGCAGAAATGGCAGGTGCTCTTCGGTTTCTGTGAGAAGGTTGCCTTCCTGTTTGGGGCCACAGGAGGCAGGACGGACCCCTACGGAGCACGTGCCTCGCCA
>NW_028076218.1:0-1866 GCF_014824575.4 Sturnira hondurensis
AATTCTTGACATTCCTACTTTCACAAAGAACTTGCCTGTGTCCTCTGGACTCACTCTCTGGCCTCTACGGGGCTCTTCTTCCATCATTCTCTCATTCTTACTAGAGCTCCTCATTTGTTCTTTGGAAGGCTGGAAAAAGGGTCTTGAAATTGTCCTCTTACTGATCCTTTTAAGCAAAGGTTTGGCCCTTTCTTTGACCTCTTGACTTTCAGCTTTATCATTCCAGCTGTGCATAGTATGTTGCTGTTGCTGATTCTGATCCTCTGGGCAGGGTTCCTCTGCTTGGAGGTGTTTTCTTGCAGGTGTTCCCTGGAGAATCTGAGAGGGATGATTGAGTTTCATGTGTTGGCTGAGGAATTTCTGACTGGAGAAGGCCAGAGAGCAGGAGGGACATGGGTGCACCTCTGGCTTTGGTTGCGCTGAAAGAGAAAGGTTTGGTCAGGGCAGATGTTGACGAGAATCCCTGGGCTACAGGCATTTCTGCCCTATGAATTCTTCTTACTTGGGTGATAACACAACCTGTGTCTCCCACAGTGTCCATTCACTGTCTATCTTCCTTTTTATTTTTATGCAGTGCATCTTCTTCAGCAATCCAGAAAGCCCACATCAAGGGTCTTTTCTAATATTGTCCAGACTAGGGACTTTTGAAGATCACGAGGCCATTTCACTCCCTGTGGATGGAGCGCAGTGACCTTTCCCATCTATAGGTATCTTCTAAGCCATGTTAGAGAGGGAAACCACAGGCCCCAACTAAGAATTGCTTCTCTCAGTTTTCCAAAATAGTAAAATGAAATGTCCTTCCTCAAGCCTCACACCAGATATTTATGCTTCATCTCATTCAGTGTTAGCCCATTTCAAATACACTAAGAAGACCAATTTTAAAATATTTCAAACCCATTTTTTATACGCCTGACTCCTGGTCCTCTCTGGCCAGTCCCCCACGCTCTCTCACGTGGAGATGAAGTAATCTCTGAGGGGATTCCCCACTGGAGTTTATTTTCTAAAAATTAGCAAAGCTTAATCAGAACAGTGAACACACCACTCTACAGCTGACAACTGCACACTTTCACTCAGGAAAGTCCCCAGTGTCTCAACTCAGATCATCGGCACTGCATCTCCGGGCTGCTAAGCATCTATCTGAACTCTGGTCTTACCCTCTATGCTGAGCCAAGACCTGAATGACCCTAAGCCAATTCAACGCGGCACTTCTTTTCTTCCCTGCACTAGCTGCTCTCTCTGCCCATAGGTATTCTTGTAAATGTTATCTGCTGAGGAGCCCTTCCTGGTCCACCAGCCACAGCCCACCTCCCCTCACACTGATCCCTGGGCACTTGTCCTGGATTAGTTTTCCCCAAAGCACTAACTGCTGTGTGGTGTCACGCACACGTAAGCATGTGTGCCTGGGTTTCCCTCCTTCACCCATCAGCTCCTCAAGAGCAGTGATTCTGATCCTCACATCAATCTGTATTTCCAGGTCCTAGGACACTGTGTGCCACAGAGTAGGATCCCTCATGATAATTCACTGAAATGAATGAATGTGACCTGCCTGAACGGTGTGGCTTGGTGGCTTGGGTGCTGTCTCACAAAATGAAAGGTTACAAGTTTCATTCCAGTCAGGGTACATACCAGGGTTGTGGGCCAGTTGGGGGCGTGCTATAGACAACTGGTTAATGTTTCCCTTACCCACTGATTTTTCTTTCTCCCTCCTTTCCACTCTCTGTTAAAATAAAAAAAATCTTGTTTAAAAAGATTTGATTTATGTATTTATTTTCAGAAAAGGGGGAAAAGAGGGAGAGAGAGGGAGAGAAACATCAATGTGTGGTTGCCTCTCACATGTCCCGTAGTGGGGACCTGGCCTGAAACCCA
>NW_028076219.1:0-1089 GCF_014824575.4 Sturnira hondurensis
GGTCCCCTCTGGCTACTGTCAGTTTGTTCTTTATTTCCATGTCTCTGGTTATATTTTGCTTGCTTGTTTGTTTTGTTGATTAGGTTCCACTTATAGGTGAGATCATAAGGTATTTGTCTTTCACTGCCTGGCTTATTCACTTAGCATAATGCTCTCCAGTTCCATCCATACTGTCACAAAGGGTAGGAGCTCCTTCTTTCTTTCTGCTGCATAGTGTTCCATTGTGTAAATGTGTGATGTAGGTAGTTTTTCAAAAAAACCAGCTCTTCACTTTGTGGCCAGGCTTTCAGGAACAAATCAGAGTCTTTAAGGGAGGATGTAAAGGGTCTCAAAGGCTGTAGATCATGGCCAAGGCCACAATAGCATGCACTCCATTCTTCACCATTTGGTTTATGATTTCCCATGATCCAGTGTCTGTAGATACCACAGTGACTCTAATTCTCATACTCTGATCTGTTAATGAATGATATGCTTCAGTGGAGATCCCTTCACACACATCTTGAAACACTTGTGCAAAAGCAGCTATAGGAGAAATTTCTAAGGGTGGAATTGCCAGGTCAAGGAGTATGTACATTTATGATGTCAAAGTGAATACTAAATTATATTTCACAGACATAGAACAAACACTTGAAAAATTTATATGGAACCATAGAAGACCCTGAATAGCAGCTTCAATGTTAAGAAAGAAGAACAAAGTAGGAGGGATCACAATACCTGATATCAAACTGTATTACAAGGCCACTGTAATCAAAACAGCATGGTACTAGCATAAGAACAGGCACATAGACCAATGGAACAGAATAGAGAACCCAGAAATAAACCCAACTCTCTACAGTCAATTAATATTCAACAAAGGGGGCAATAACATAAAATGGGGTAAAAATAGCCTCTTTAACAAATCGTGTTGGGAGAACTGGACAGCTACATGGAAAAAAATGAAACCCGAGCACCAACTTATACCATACACCAAAATAAATTCAAGGTGGATAAAAGAATTAAATATAAGTCGTGACACCATTAAAGTCCCAGAGGAGAATATTGGCAGGAAAATCTCAGATATTTCATGCAGCAACATTTTTACTGATATGT
>NW_028076220.1:0-665 GCF_014824575.4 Sturnira hondurensis
ACACGGGGCACGCAGAGGTCTAACCCGCTGAGAGCGTTTCTCAGACAGGCTCCGGTAGGAGTCCCAGGGGCTGGGGGTCTCGCTGGGAACACTAGGAGGTCTCCATGCTGACTTTCTCGCCAATTACGTGTGATTTGTGTCCTGCTTTCCCCATTTCTCAAACCACTGCTAGAAACAACAGTCACTAAGAGAACAGCTCCCTGAGAAGGCAAGACGTCTGGGCACCAAGCCACAGCTTGGCGGGCTTGATGGCTGCGGAGGACAGCACCCAGCGCGGTGTCCAGCCTGGTGCTGGCGGCTCCAGCTAGCCGGGCTGTATTACGGGCCTTTGCAGTCTGTACTGGAGTCCACTCTGCTTCACTTTGTCCGTGAGTTTCTATTACTTCCACAAAGCACGGTGGTCCCAGGCGAGCTCTCTGTGCTCATCATGCCCGTGGATGGGACGTGACCCCCACACTCAGGCCACCGCAGGCTAGCCCTGCGCAAACCTAACAGAGTGCTGAGCGCCTGGTGCCACCGCTCAGGGACCCCAGATGGCCTTGGTCAGCCTGGGAAGGAATGCTTCAAACAACGGCAGACAGCCTTTTGCTCGTGAATCTTTGCATTACACTTTTCCCCACACATCAACGTGAACACGAAGTTTTCCCTGAGGCTGTGTGTGATTT
>NW_028076221.1:0-1161 GCF_014824575.4 Sturnira hondurensis
ACCTAGCCGGGCGCAGGCTGAGAAGCACCGGAAGGCAGGCTGTAGTTGCCGTCTTGGAGGTCTGGGTGGCGCACATTCCTGGAGGTGCACATTCCCGATACTGGGGGACTCCAGCTGGGGACTCCAGCGGGCGCTCACACAGCATCGGGGCGCTGCGCGAGACTTAAAGGGCCCCTGGGGAAGTGCCAATCGCCAGATCCATCCCTACCCAGCTGGGCGCAGACTGAGAAGCATCCAGAATCCAGTGTGGTCACCAGCTTGGAAGTCTGGGAATCCCCTGCATTCCCAGTGGCGTGCATTCCCGGTGGCGCGCATTCCCAGTACCAGGGGACTCCAGCCGGGGACTCCTGCTGTGGACTCCAGCGGGTGCTCACACAGCCTCGGGGCGCTGCACGAGACTGACAGGGCCCCTAGGGAAGTGCCAATTGCCAGATTCATCCCTACCCAGCTGGGCTCAGACTGAGAAGCACCGGGAGTCAGGCTGTGGTTGCCAGCTTGGAAGAATTGTGAGTTGCCCAGTGTGTGCAGCCACAGCGCAGGGAAAGAGCCAAGCCCAAGCCTTCGAGACCAGGAAAGCCTGGCTGGGAGTGCGTGCCCTCACGCCAGGCCAGAGTTGGGAAGCTTGGGGAAAAACCTGCTTGCAGCGGGGCACGGGAGAGCTGCGCCATTCTGGATCTTGGGAGGGCACTGGCAAGACCAGCTAAGTTCATGGAGAGGAGAGAAAGGCCACACTAATAGCCCCTCAAGCTGCTGCAGCTAGGGAGACCAGAAGAAAAGGTTTGACAAGCTGGAAGCCAAAAAGAGGAGTAGGTGGAAGTGGAGAACACCAAAATACCTGCAGGAGACTGCACCACTGAATCTCACAGGCATCTTACCACAGAAGTTCTCACCATAAACCCAGGAACCCAGAAGAGACCATTTTAAGAAGGTGAAGCCAACAAGAAGAGCAACACAAACCATGGGAAGACAAAGAAACAACCCCCAAATGAAAGAAAAGGAGGAAGTCTCAGAAAGAACGTTAGATGAAATAGGGGCAAGCCAATATCAGATATTGAATTCAAAGCACTGGTTATCAGGAAATTCAAAGAGCTTACAATGAGCTAACAGAAGCTACAGGGGAGCTACAATGAACTCTCCGCAAACTATACCAACATGAAAAAG
>NW_028076222.1:0-606 GCF_014824575.4 Sturnira hondurensis
CAAGTTTGAATAAAACAAAGGTTTGGAGAAACAAAGACACAACCAAAGGACATAAAATTGAATTATACGGAAGTCGACTACATCTAACCGTTAAACGGGACGGTAAGAGGGGCGGAGCCAGCAGTGAGCAGGGTCGGGCAGGACAGGGCCCCCGACCCAGGCCTGCAGGCAGACGGGAACCAGTTGGAGTGCGGGGCAGACCGCAGGCGCATATTCGCACACAGTGAGACAGACCACGCAGGCCCCAGGGGGCAAGGGCTGACGGCGGTGGCACACTCGTGTGCTGTGGGACGAAACGCGTGGGCCCATTGACAGCAGAAACTGTGGCACCAGTGAGGGCCGCGGGCGGCAGGTGGCAGACAGGACGCCATAGTCTCTCTTTGACCCCGCCCCCACATACAACGTCACAACCCAGCGACTTAGTTGCCCTGTTCTAGTGAACACTTTAGGGCTCTGATCCTGCTACAGAACAGGCCCAAACAGCCCAAAAGATGGTGCAAGAAGAACTCAAAGTCCCAGAGCCAATAACTCTAAGCAACTGAGAAATTGCCAGCGTCTCAGAAGCACAATTCAAGACACTATTTATCAGGATGCTCACAGAACTGG
>NW_028076223.1:0-2404 GCF_014824575.4 Sturnira hondurensis
ACCGCTGCTACGGGGGCCCGGTAAGTTAAATATAAAAGTAGCAGGGAGCGGGCTTGGAGAGTTCATAATCATGGGGATTTCCCACTCATCAGATCGAGGACTTTTTGAACAAGTCCTTTGCTCCCTATTGAGGGGGCGAGGCATTGCTACCTCTAAGAGTCAAATACATCGTTTTGTAGATTTTATTCAACAAGTTTGCCCTTGGTTCCCGGAAGAAGGTACTATTAATATGGAAATTTGGAAAAAGGTAGGAGAACGTATTCTCCTACCGTGATTTTTGACAGTTCTTCCTTCTTTACCCCTGTTTTGGGTAATTTTTTCCAAGCCGTAGTGGCGGCCCATCTAATATAATCATAAGCTTGGGGGTGAAAATTTAATTGCTGCCGAACATCTGCAAAATTTCCTGTCCCAGCTAATTGCTCATATGTGATCTGCGCCTGACGAGCGGCATTAGTTTGAGCATGCCGGTCACAGTTTTCAGAATACTCAGTCATCCATAATAAATACTCTCCTCCAGAAAGTACANCATATGTTTTTCCAATCCTGTGGAGGCAAAATAAGGCTACCAATAGTCTCCATAGGAGAACGTGCTCCTACCGTGTGAGCACGGTAGTGCTCACGGTCCAGAGAAAACTCCTGTTGATGCATTTTCTTTGTGGTCACTAGTGAGAGATTGTCTTAGAGGAGATTCTGAGTTTGAAAAATGAGAACGTGGGACTCGCAGTAGCCTGCGAGCCACTCGTTCGGCAGAGGATCTTTCTCGCTCTCTACCTCCAGCGCCGACTGCCCCGCCACCAGCGCCTCGGTCTGAGGAACCTGATCTTAAGGCGGCAACTAATTTTAAGGTGGCGACTATTCAATCGGGGCCGCCAAACCCTGACGAAGTCGATTGGGGAGATCTGGCAGGTCAAGCGGCCGCCTATGACCCCTCTCATGGGGCCTTTCTTAACATAAAAAAAGTAGATGAGAATCCAAAGGAGACAGAACTGGATTTTAGTTTTAAAGACCTCCTTCATCTTCTTCAGACTTTAAAAAAGCAGACTTGTGAAACTAAGGAGGAACCAGTTCAGGATACAGTCCCCATAAACCCTCCTTTTGAAGATCCTTTGTTTCCAAAAAATCCTACCACTCCATTAATAGCTCGAGTGGGATATCGCCCAGGTCCGCCTCCTAATGATGTAAGTGCATCCCCCTTACAGATGGTGATGCAGCGAGCGTTTCATGAGGGCGAATCCATAGAAGGATTTTCCTCTAACCCTCAAATTTTCCCTGTTGTCCAACACCAAAATCAGGGTCAACAGTGGCGAGATTATGAACCTATTCCCTATAAAACTTTAAAGGAGCTAAAATTGGCTTGTGCTCAATATGGTGCAACAGCTCCTTTTACCATAGCTACTATGGAGACTATTGGTAGCCTTATTTTGCCTCCACAGGATTGGAAAAACATATGTCAAGCTGTACTTTCTGGAGGAGAGTATTTATTATGGATGACTGAGTATTCTGAAAACTGTGACCGGCATGCTCAAACTAATGCCGCTCGTCAGGCGCAGATCACATATGAGCAATTAGCTGGGACAGGAAATTTTGCAGATGTTCGGCAGCAATTAAATTTTCACCCCCAAGCTTATGATTATATTAGATGGGCCGCCACTACGGCTTGGAAAAAATTACCCAAAACAGGGGTAAAGAAGGAAGAACTGTCAAAAATTAGACAAGGGCCCGATGAACCCTTCCAAGACTTTGTCGCGCGTCTTCTAACAGCAGCACAGAGAATTATTGGAGACTATGACGCTGCCATTATAGTCACTAGAGAGATGGCATTTGAAAACGCTAATGCTGCCTGTCAAGCTGCTATGCGACCCTGGAAGGGTAGGGCAACCTTAAATGATTATATTAAGTTATGTGCAGACATAGGCCCAGGGTATATACAAGGAATTACTTTAGCTGCAGCCCTGAAAGGACAAACAGTAATTGAATTCTTAGCCACAAGAAAGGGCGGTAGGAGAAAATCTGGACCCCCCGAAGTTGTTATAATTGTGGAAAAATGGGTCCTGTTGTTAGACAATGCTCTAATTCTGGAAGGTCGAATAATCTGAGTCCTGCTCAAGGTCGCTCACCAGGCTTGCGCCCTAGATGTAGAAGGGGAAATCACTGGTCAAATGAATGTTATTCTCAGAGAGATCGTAACGGAAATCAGTTACCGCCGGTGGGAAACGGGAGGCGGGGCCAGCCTCGGGCCGCAACAAATTTATGGGGCAGTCACCAACCCGATCCCCAACCCGATGCCCACCTCGGGAGTGCAGGGGACCTCGGGAGTGCAGGGGACCGGCTTACCGTTTCCCACCTTAAACCAGCCACCCCAGGAAGCGCCGGTTTGGACCTCTGCCTTGCCAAACATGTAACA
>NW_028076224.1:0-2249 GCF_014824575.4 Sturnira hondurensis
GTTCATGGTGTGAAGTTCTGTGGTAGAATGCCTGTGAGATTCAGTGGTATAAAGTCCTTGTTCTCCAAAACTCACTGGTCTTGGGCTGTCCTTTAAGTTGGCTCTGTATTTGTCTTTGAGGTTTGGTAGATTTGGGCTGTTCCTTTAGTTTTTCTTCTTTAATATATTTTATTGATTATACAATCACAGTTGTTCTATTTCCCCCTTCATTCCCCTCCACGCGCACACTCCCTCCCCCACCATTCTCCCCCCCACCCCGTAGTTTATAACCATGTGTCTCAAGTTCTTTAGATTCTATATTTCCCCCACTATTCTCGCCATCCCCCTATCTATTTTCTACCTACCATCTATGCTATTTTCTGTGCCTTCTCCCATCTTCTCCCCCTCCCACGCCCCTGTTTCTAGCCCATCATGTGTTCTTCATTTCTATGGTTCCACTACTGATCTAGCTGTCCTCTTGGTTTGCTTTTGTTTTAGGTGTGGTTGTTTAATAATTGTTAGTTTGCTGTGATTTTACTGTTCATATTTTTATCTTCTTTTTCTCACATAAATACCTTTAACATTCTATGGAATAAGGGCTTGGTGATCATGAACTCCTTGAACTTGACCTTATCCGAGAAGCACTTTATCTGCCCTTCCATTCTAAATGGAAGCTTTGCTGGATAGAGCAGTCTTGGATGTAGGTCCTTGCCTTCTGTGACTTGGAATACTTCCTTCCAGCCCCTTCTTGCCTGTAAGGTCTCTCTTGAGAAATCCGCTGACAGTCTGATGGGAACTCCTTGGTAGATCACTGTCCCCTTATCCCTTGCTGCTTCTAGGATTCTCTCCTTCATTTTAATCTTGGCTAATGTAATTATGATGTGCCTTGGTGTGATCCTCCTTGGGTCCAACTTCTTTGGCACTCTCTGAGCTTCCTGGATTTCCTGGAAGTCTATTTCCTTTGCCAGACTGGGGAAGTTCTCCTTTATTATTTGTTCAAATAAGCTTTCCACTCGTGGCTCTTTCTTTTCCCCTTCTGGTACCTCTATAATCTGGATGTTGGAGCGATTAAAGATGTCCTGGATATTCCTAAGCCTCTCCTCATTTTTTTGAATTCCCATTTCTTTTTTTAAAATTTATTTATTTATCTTTAGAGGGGAAGGAGAGAGGGAGAGAAACATCAATGTATGGTTGCCTTTTGTGCATCCTCTGCTGGGAACTAGCCTGCAGGGAACCTGCCGGCAACCCAGGCATGTGCCCTGACTGGGAATGAATTCTCATTTCTTCATTCCTTTCTGGTGGGATGTTTTGTTCTTCCTTCTGGTCCATTCCATTGATTTGAGTCCCAGTTTCCTTTCCATCACTATTGGTTTCCTCGACATCTCCCTTCATTTGAATTAATTTAGCCTTCATAAGTTCCTCTAATTTGTGACTATGTTCCTCTAATATGTGACTATAATCTACCAGTTCTGTGAGCATCCTGATAAATAGTGTCTTGAATTGTGGTTCTGAGAGGCTAGCAATTTCTCGGTCTCTTAGAGTTATTGGTTCTGGGACTTTGAGTTCTTCTTGCACCATCTTTTGGGCTGTTCGTGCCTGTTCTGTAGCAGAATCCGAGCCCTAAAGTGTTCACTAGAACAGGGCAACTAAGTGGCTGGGTTGTGACGTTGTATGTGGGGGCGGGGTCCAAGACGGACAATGGCTTCCCATCTGCTGCCTGCCGCCATGGCCCCGGCGCTGCAGCCACAACCATCACCAGGCCCACGTGTTTCGTTCCACCTCACGTGAGTGTTCCATCGCCCTCAGCCCTCCACTACTGGGTTTGGCCCCTGGGGCCTTCGTGGACAGTCTCACTGTGCGTGAATGTGCGACCGCGGTCAGTCTGCCCCACACCCCGACTGGTTCCGGGCTGCCTGCGCACCTAGGTCGGGGGATCTGTCCTGCCGGACCCAGCTTCGCTGCTGACTCCGCCTCTCTTACCGTCCCCGTTGAACAGTTCGTAGTTGTTGGACTTCCATATAATTCTGTTTTCTGGTCTTTGGGTGTGTCCTAGTACTCCAAACCTTTGTTGTGTTCAAACTTGGTGGTGGGAGAAGGCACAGTGTTTCCACCCATGCCTTCATCTTGGTGGAAGTCTGGGCTGTTTCTTTTGTGGGTCCTTTTCTCCAGCTGTTTACCTGAAGGTCACTCTCTCCACCACCTCCCTTATTTTGTTGTGCTGGTGAGGGTAGGTTGTGTTGAAGCTAGTTCTTCCATGTGTACAAGGTTTT
>NW_028076225.1:0-1192 GCF_014824575.4 Sturnira hondurensis
CAAAGCCGCACTCCACCAAAAGCGCGCGTCTTTCTTCTTCACCTGGCCGCAGGGATCGCCATTCTGGCAAAGCTGTGTGGTCTTCCCTTTCACCTGGCCAAGAGGGGGTCTGCACTCTGCAAAAACCACTTGGCTCTCCCTCCTAATGGCTACAGGGGTCTACATCTTTCCAAAACAGTGTGGTTCTCCCCCTCACCTGGCCAAGACGGGGTCCTCACTCTGCTAAAGCCACGTGGCTCTCCCACAGGCACTATCTCAGAGAAGCAGCCCCCAATTACATCCTGGGTAGCAGCCACTCACTTCTCCCTTGCCCAAAACTTGGCCACAGCTATTTAACATATCTATAAAACCAGTTAAAAGTTATAGATATGTTAAATGACCATTCCAGAGGTTAGCTGCGAAACTGTTGCTATGCAAAACAACTCTCAGTGGCCCTGCTTCATTCGTCCCTTCCCCCAACTGATACCTGGTGGGGGGTGGGGGGGCGGGAGCGGTGAGGACATCTTAATATTTCCTCCAATATCCCTTTACACTTTGAGTTCTGGATACCATTCCAAATCTTTTCTGTACCGCCCCCCCCCCACCCCGCTTGGCTGCACCCTGTATCAATTTCAAAGAAATACAAAGGATTGCAAGAAAATACTATGAACAACAATATTCCAAAGCTAAATCTGAGAGTCAGAGAATCTGAATAGATAGATTACAAGTAGTGAAATTTAAGCAGTAATTAAAAACTTCCAGAAAAAAAAAGCCCTGGACTGGATAGCTTCACAGCTGAATTTTATCAAACACTCAAATGCCTATTTTTCTCAAAGTATTTCAAAAAAAATTCAAGAGGAAGGAAAACTCCCAAGCTCATTCTATCAGGCCAGCATTATCCTGATGCGGACACTGGTCCAGAGTGTCTGTGTCTTTATGGATGAAATGAGACATTCAGATGGACTACCGAGTCCGGTGGAGGAAAAGGGACAGGATGGCTTTTCTCTCAAAGGGAGCAAAAGCCACAGCCCTTGCCATGACCGGACTTTATTGGGTTTCTCTGCACATTACAGGATGGTCCTCATTGACTATTTACAGATTCGCTTTAGGTGGTTACCTTTTACAGAAAACAAAGGAGTAAATGCTGCTAATCACATCACAGAAGAGGGATATTTGCAAATGAAAAGGGCAAAAGTGGTTGAACCAGTTACAC
>NW_028076226.1:0-515 GCF_014824575.4 Sturnira hondurensis
ATCATCTCTAGAAAATAAGGTTTATTGTAAGGATATTGAAGGATAGCATGAACCCAGAAAAAAATTAATCAACTAGGACTTAAGAAGGACAAAAAAGGAAAACAGATTTAGGAATCTTTCTGCCTCTCTCCTCTCCTCTCTTTACTCTCTTTACCTCTGCTGAATCCCACCTTTGATCCTTCTGGTTAGAATGGCTTCATCTGTTTACTCACCATACCATTTCAGTCCAAGCCTGCGAGACCCTTCATTCAAACAACCACCACCAACTTTCCTCTGAACTTTTAGATTGAGGTTTTCCCAGCAGATATCTGATTGGCCTAACCTACTTTTGCAGATTCAGTCAGGGAAATTCAAGGCCACTGGCCTTTAGGTGACCTCTCCTTAGATGTTCCCCCGTCCTAGTCCAATCCCCTGTGATGGCAGCAGCTGAACCTGTGACCTGATGATCACGCAACAAGTACTGTGACTGGGACATTTTATTTAAAACAGGAGGGAGGGCAGGACAGCACCCTAAA
>NW_028076227.1:0-707 GCF_014824575.4 Sturnira hondurensis
CGGGGTAACCTGGAACCGAGATGGAATGGACCATTCCAGGTACTCTTAAGCAGGCCAACAGCTATTAAAGTGGTGGAGAAACCCTACTGGATCCATCTCTCCCACGTGAAACCAGCCAACCCCCCTGACAAGGATCCCTGGAGATGGCAAGTCAAAAGAAAACCAGGGGAACCCTTGAAGTTGACTTTTTCTGCCAACTAAAACTATTGATTCATTGTTCCCTGTTTGGTCGAAATATGGGGTTAAAGGAGGAGAATGGGTACTCATTCAAACAGCAGATGGAAGTGCTATTGCTAAAAATTTTACTTGGGATGCGGGCCCAATAACCCTACAAGCTGATTTTTCTAAATTTTTTGGAGACACTCTTAAAGATTCCTCAGTTTCAGATAGGTTAAGAACTTCAAACCTTTATGTATCCACTGGGATAGTTGGAGGAGGGGCTCCCCCAAAACCAATACCAGTGGATGAAGAAGAATTTTTAAATAAACAATTAAGTAGAACGGTAGCCTACAGGTGCCCACAACTGGAGAGAGAGAGAGCCCGTGGCTGTGGATGGGAAGGAGATTTTTACTGCAAAAGTTGGGGTTGTGAGACTTTAGTCAGCAAGGGAGGATGGGTCCCAGGAGGAGGAAAAGATCCCCATATTAACTTAGACAGGGAAAGTAAATGGGGGAAACCTCAAGACTGTGGAAAAAATAAGTGTAACC
>NW_028076228.1:0-674 GCF_014824575.4 Sturnira hondurensis
AGACTACTAAGCAGTCCCAAAAAGCATATTTATTTGATTACAAAAGTAATATTCTATCATTGCAAAAACAAGTGTAAGAGAGGATGCAAAGAAAGAGTAAAGATCAACTTTATTTTTAATTTAAATGTTTTATTGTTTATGCTATTACTGTTCTCACAATTTTTCTGCCTGCCCCAACTTCCACAGGCAATCCCCACACCCTTGTCCATGTCCATGAGTCATATATATGTTCTTTGACTAATCCTTTCACCTTTCAACCAGTCCCCACCTCCCCTCTCCCCTCTTACAACTATCAGTCTGTTCCTCATTTCTGTGCCTCTGGTTCTATTTCGTTCATTAGTTTATNTTTTGCCAGTGAAAGATCAACTGTAATATTTCTTCTCAGTGGTAACCACTGTTACCATTTTTGTATCTGTCCTTTGGGTATTTTTTTAATGTGTCTATGTGAAATTTGGAACCATGCATTATCTCTTTTACAGCCTGCCTTTTCTCACCTCACCACATGATTTTTACATCCAGAAATGGTGGGGAGGCTCAGATTTTGTGTGCGCACAACCCCAGTTTTGCTATTCACAAAGTCTATGACAGGTGAACACCTAAGAATTGACATTAGTAACCCTTAGAGATACAGGGAAGGTATTCTAAGGGCCTAAGTCCACTTCCTTCCATCTCCT
>NW_028076229.1:0-567 GCF_014824575.4 Sturnira hondurensis
TTTTAGGAGCCCACAGAAAAGTTTTAATTACTTTATAAAATCAGAAGAAAATGAATATGCTAATAGCAATATAATAATGAACCCAGCCTAAATTATGTTTGTTTTTACACCGAGGCAGCTATAAAATACAACTTTGAATATTTTTTATGGTGGAAGAGAGCCACGGAAGCAGAAAGGCCTGGGGCCCGTGGAAGCAGAGCAGCCCGGAGCCTGCAGCCCGGAACCCACAGCCCAGAACCCACAGCCCTGAGCCCATAGCCCTGAGCCCGCAGCCCAGAGTCCAGCAGCCCTGAGCCCGCAACCCGGAGCCCGGCAGCAGCCCTCCGAAGGCCTTAGCTCCAGGAGCTTGGGTCTGTCAGCAGTGAAGCTCTGACGTGCCCCTCACTGAGAACCACAATGGAGGACCGACTCTAGGCACGTGCTCTTGGAGGCACACCCCCCACATCAACCCCAGCATTTCCTTCCCACCATCAAGGAGTTTGTCCAAGAGAGCAGTGGAAAACAGACTGAATGCTGGAACCTTCCAGGACTCAACGGCGGGTGGGGGGGGGGGTGGGGTGAGCTGGT
>NW_028076230.1:0-680 GCF_014824575.4 Sturnira hondurensis
AGTGGTCTCAATGTCTCTAGTACAGATTAAATTTCCCCTCAACTGGTCTTTATAGGGTCTTGATATACAAACCTTGGGTCAGGACTCGAGTACAGAACCAAACATCATGCTACGGACATTAGATGACATAGTCAATATTAAGAGTACTGTAGAGCCCTGGCTGGCGTAGCTCAGTGGATTGAGCACGGGCCTGCGAACCAGACGATCGCAGTTCGATTCCCAGTCAGGGCACATGCTTGGGTTGCAAGCCGGTTCCTTGCAGGCTAACTACCAGCAGGGGATGCACAAAAGGCAACCATACATTGATGTTTCTCTCCCTCTCTCCTTCCCCTCTAAAAATAAATAAATAAATAAAACCTTAAAAAAAAAAAGAGTACTGTAGATACGAGACACTCTTGTGAACTGAATGTATCCCTCCAAAATACATAAATTGAAATCTTAATTCCCACTGTAATAGTAACAGGATGTGGCACCTTTGGGATAAGGGTGGAGCCCTCATGAATGAGATTGGTGCCTTTATAAGAAGAGCCCAGAATCTTAGCTTGTTCTCATCTTGCCATTTGAAGATACAACCGAAAGTCTGCAGTTTTGAAGTGGGCTTTCACTAAAACCCAACTATGTCGGTAACCTGATCTCAAATTTCCAGCCTCAAGACTGTGAGAAGCAAATTTCTCTTGTTT
>NW_028076231.1:0-1098 GCF_014824575.4 Sturnira hondurensis
GCCCACCTATGACTGAAGCCATGTACCTATCACTCAATGAAAAGCAGGTTAGGCCCTGGCTGGTGTAGCTCAGTGGATTGAGCGCAGGCCTGCGAACCAGACGATCGCGGTTCGATTCCCAGTTAGGGCACATGCTTGGGTTGCAGGCCAGTTCCCAGCAGGGGCCAGTTCCCAGCAGGGGATGCACGAGAAGCAACCATACATTGATGTTTCTTTCCTCTCTCCTTCCCTTCCCCTCTAAAAAGATAAATAAATAAAATATTAAAAAAAAAAGAAAAAGAAAGAAAAGCAGGTTAGAACTGGTGAGACTAGAACTGCCTTAGCATATGCTAGGCCTGTGTTCCTGAAACAGACCCAGGAGGGGTGGTCGTAGAGTATTGTCTACTCCTGGGTCGACCACAAATGATTTGTTCCACAGAGCACTTCACAGGGCAGCTCAGGCCTATGATCCTTCACCTAAATGCAGCAGACTGAGCAGCCTACACACACAGACTCACTTCAAATCCGGCAGTGCCCCCCCGCCATTTCTATAAAGCCCAAGCACAGGCCCACGATCTCGTTCCTAGATGGCCTGGCTGCCCGTGCCCTCAGCAGGGTGATCTCAGGCCACACCCCAGCTCAGGCCCTGAGCTCCACCCCCCAGATCTCCTGGTCACATGCAGCCTGTTCGTCCTGTGGGTCTCAGCTCCATAGCTTTCTCTTGGAGAAATCTTCACCTCCCCAGGTTGGGGAGCCCCATTAAATGCTTCCAGTGCACCTTGCCCTTCGCCTCCCCAGCTCTCCCGGCAGGTCTGCTCCTCGCACTAACACAGCACTAAACACAGCACTAAACAACGTTTAGCGTTAATAACCCACGCGTGCCATTGTTACATTACTACCAAGTCCCTGTCTCAATCGCACGCTCCTTGGGAATAGGGCTCATGTGTTTACTCTCCATGCATCCCAGTGCGCAGCACAGGGCCCGGGTCAGAGCAAGCTTTCCAACCGCATTTGTAGAATAAATGATCGAAGAAACACCTGGCTACCTGCCGGCCACCCGGCTCAGTTCCGACCTGTGTTACTTCTTTCATCTAAAAAGGAAAATATGCTCTCACTCAG
>NW_028076232.1:0-934 GCF_014824575.4 Sturnira hondurensis
CTGAGACTCTGACTTCAAAATCAGATTCATTTCTGATTAAAAGTGCAATTCACGGGCTGCAAAAACACCTACATATTCATTGACTTCAAATATAATAACAAATATTAAAAAATAGACTAACCTCATGACCCAGAGATAATTTTAAGTAATATTTCTATTTCCTTCAGCTTTCCTTCTCATGAATATATGTATTTTATAAATTGAAATGATAAAAAACTTAATACTGAATTGTAAAATTTCTTTCTTATTATCACATTTTAGGAAACATTCATTTCTAACAGTTCTTGGCATTTTTATTCCAATATTTAAATATATTCCAATATTATAATACTCAAATACATAGTACCTGAATTTACTTAACCTTTCTTACTCTTTATTATTAAAGTTGTTTCTGACTTTTTGATTATTATTTACAATTCTAAGATGAACATAGTTGCAAATGAATTTCTGTTCAAGTTTATGACTACTTTAGGATAAAGTTCTAAAAGTACAAATACTTTTAAGCCCTGGCTGGTGTAGCTCAGTGGATTGAGCACAGGCTTGCGAACCAGAGGATCGCGGTTCAATTCCCAGTCAGGGCACATTCCTGGGTTGCAGGTTGGTTCCCTGCCAGGCCAACTCCCAGCAGGGGATGCATGAAAGGCAACCATACATTGATGTTTCTCTTCCTCTCTCCTTCCCCTCTAAAGATAAATAAATAAATAAAATCTTAAAAAAATAAATAAAAGTACAAATACTTTTCAAAAGCTCTTTATCAATTATTGTTAAATTAATTCACTTTCAGAAAGAGCATAGATTGAGGTTCTACAAAGAGACATCAGGCAATTAGAAATAAAATGCTGAGAGAACAATTAGGAGTTCTCTACCAAAAAACCAAATTGGATAGGGAAACCAAGGTCTATCAACGGTTTGCCCAAAGTTATACAGCTGTTGG
>NW_028076233.1:0-770 GCF_014824575.4 Sturnira hondurensis
AACTAAAAAGGAGGAGTCATGAGTCCTCCCGCACAAAATTTGACTTGTCTTACGTTTACCTATTTTCTAAATGACTATGTATTGCTTTGTACTCCAATGGTAAAACATTTTTAGAGCAAAGAGTTGAATTCATCTTACCTTCAGATTTTATATAGAGATCCTTTGTGAGTTGGAACTAGGCAGGGTCCTGGAGAACTTTTAACTTGGGGAAGAGGGCATGCTACTGTTTGCTTTTCAGAATAACCTTTGGAACTGCTGACTAATACGGTGAAGCCATATCAAAGAAAATGCTTCCCTGGACACGACCCACCTACACCCATTAGACTCTCTCCATCCAGACTTCTCCAGGCTGTGTGTTATCCCCCTAAAGTGGAATTCTTGGAGTGATATTCAACATCACTTCAGGACTTTTTCTACCAACTTCAAGGGACAAATCATTTAATTGCATTCGAAGCTACTTCAGCAGCTACAAGACCTTCAGTGGCTAACCAAGTAGGAGGTTTTTCAGACCCTCCATGAAACTGTTGGCTGGTTGAACCCAAACACTTGGTTTGATGGACTTGATCTGAGAATGTGGGTGTTTGCAGCTGCCGGTTGTTTACTAATTCTAATACTGTTTTGTGTACTTCAGTACATTTGGTAATTATTTGCCCTGGTCATATAAGGGAGGAGTAAGTTGCAGCCTTTGTGGGACTTAGAGCAATCTTCACTAAAAACGAGGAGAGAGATGTAGGAAAGGGCCACTTGGGACATGGAAACCTAGCTCAAAA
>NW_028076234.1:0-522 GCF_014824575.4 Sturnira hondurensis
GAGTCTGAGATACCTGTTCTGATGCGTAGCTGGGATTAGAGGGTCTGAAGGACCTGGGAAAGCCCCCCCACCCACCCACCAGTCCAGGCTGAAGCGAACTCTCCTCAGAGGAGTTTCTTGCAGGGAGGCTCACAGTTCTCCCACAGACTGAAAGTAAGCATGAGCTTACAAATAAAGACCACACGACAGAAAAAAAAGAGCTACAATGTGAGAATCAGCAGGTAAGAAAAAAATATTTAAAATGAAAGAATTGCAGATATACAAACTCTTTGACCTACTAGAAAATAGCTACATGAAATTTGCAAAAAAAGTGCAATTACAATAAGTATATAGTAAAACTATGAGAAATAAACAGCTAGGCTTAAAAATATAATTTACAGAAATAAAAATAATTGATATTATATATGCTGATATTTAAAGGCTCAATAAATGTCAATAAATAAATGATAGAAAGAAAACACAGAGGTCAAGGAATGGGACTGAAGGTTCCAACCCTTTCATCATACCTTTGTCTTTCTGGCC
>NW_028076235.1:0-528 GCF_014824575.4 Sturnira hondurensis
TACACTAAATCTGGGCAAAAGCCACAAGGATTGTGTGTGTGTGCACAGGCCTATGCGTGTTCTTAACATCTGTGCTTTGATGATAACTACCTTCACTTTGAAGGTATTTGAAGTTATTTCTCCTCCTGATTTTGCTACCATCATGGTGATATTATTATTTGGGGGGAAATCATGAGAGTAGTTTTGCGTACCTGAATATGCAATTTTAAGGGTTGTGAGGTAAGTTCTGGGTAGCATCTCTCTTTAGCCTGTTTTCCTCCCTTCTCCTTTCCATGTGTTTCCCATGGGCCTCCGTTGAAGCATCCTTACTGGTTAAATGCATTTTGCATTATTTAAAGCTTCCATAGCTGACCTGCGTTTGACTAGACTCTGCTTGCATCTTGATCTAAATCTTGGCAAAACCCTCCACGTGATCACACTGAGTTGCAGCTAGGCATGGTTGGTTACCATGTAATGTATTCAATCACCAAAAAGGGCTCAGACAATCTCACAATTTTTTGAAAAATCACACACATCCTAAGGAATGCA
>NW_028076236.1:0-1309 GCF_014824575.4 Sturnira hondurensis
TGAACAGCGATTAAAATAAAATGTAAAAAAATGGGGTTGGGAAAACTGGATATACATACAAAAGAATAAAATTGGACCTTTCTCTTATGTCACATACAAAACTAACTTAAAATTGGATAAAGACTTAAATGTCAGACCCCAAACTTTAAAACTAGTAGACAGGTACATAGGGAAAATTTTTTTTAATATTCACTGGGGCAATGAATTTTTGGATATAATCCCCAAAGCACAGGGAACAAAATAAAAAGTAGAGAAATGAGAGTGCCAAATCCTAACCACTAGACAACCAAGGGGCAGTAAATGTGGAAGGTAGGGGTGGGTAGGGCAGGGCAGAGTAATGGGGGGAACTGGGGACAACTGTAATTGAACAACAATAAAAGAAACTGGAAAATGAAAAAAAATTATTCCTAGAAAGTTTATTTTCTTGTTGTGGTTGTTGCAATGGTAAATGGGATTGTTTTCTTTTTCTAATAGTTCATTATTCAAGTATAAAAATGCCACCAATTTCTCATTATTGACTTTGTATCCTGCTACTTTGCCTAATTCATTTATTAGGTCACGTTGTTTTCTGGTGTAGCCTATAGGGTTTTCTATGTACAATGTCATGTCATCTGTAAATAATTACAGGTTTACTTCCTCCTTTCCAATGTGGATACCTTTTATTTCTTCTTGTCTGATCACTGTGGTTAGGACTTCAAGTACTATGTGGACTCTAGACCACCATCTTGCACCAAACACCAAATAAACTAAAAATGGATAAAAGACCCAAGTATAATTTGCCATAGTATAAAAATCCTAGAGGAAAATAGTACATTTTCTCACATAGCAATAATTTTGCCAATATACAAATTTGTCTGGAAAAAAGTCAAGATAATATAACATAACAAGAATGTTTTTCACAACATTGGTGTAACCTGACAGCCAAGAAAAGTGGACTGGAATGTGCACGAGTGAACAATAATGACTTCACTAGTCAGTGGGGGCAGTAGGCACTGTTGAGTGAGCATGTGTACTGTGTGGCCATCACACTCAGAGTGTCTGAGTGAGTACAGCAACAAATCTGCATCAAATTTTGTGTTACGACTGAACAAAATTCCTCTGAGGAAACTATTTAGATGATTCAAAAGTCTGCAGTTATGAGCAATTGGTGATTGGCAGCTTCATCACAATAAGGCACCTGATTATGCAGGGTTTTTTTTTTTTTTTTGCGAAACATCAAATCACCTTGGTGACTCAGTCCCCCTACAGTTCAGATTAGGTGCCCTGAGACTTTAGGTTTTTCCCAAAGCTAAAATCACCTTTGAAAGGA
>NW_028076237.1:0-162035 GCF_014824575.4 Sturnira hondurensis
GGAACCCCGAAAGTCTCCGACATTTGTTCTCGCGGTTGGTGAATGCAACAAATACCAGCCTGGAAACCAGAAGGTTGCCGGTTGGATTCCTGGTCAGGGCACATGCCTGGGTTGCAGGCCAGGTCCCCAAGTGGGGGGCGTATGAGATTGATTGCACACCCATGTTTCTCCCTCTCTTCCTCCCTCTTCCCTTCTCTATAAATAAATGAATAATTATTTTTTTAAAAAACGCCAGCTGCTGAAGCCAAAACTGGGTTCAAATCCACTCTTAGCCGATCCTGTGGTCCTCTCTCCCCGGTTTCCCATCTGTAAAACAGATAATAATGACACACCTCCTGGGGTCGCTGTGAGGACTGGGCGAGTTTGCTCATTCCAGGCCCTCAGACTGGCGCGCAGACGCAGGAAGACGGTAAACACAGCTGCTCGCGTTGATCCTGTAGGGTCCTCCCCAGTTCTCGAGGCTGTGGTTCTGCGCAGGCTCCGTATTTTTTGCACGCCGTCTTCTTTCCAGGTAGTGTTGGTGGATTACAGGCCACTGTAAAACACAGCGGCCTATTTTCCAGCGAGGGTCGGCCTATTATTTCTCACCATTCCTGTGGTCACATTTCTGGGAAGGGTCTGGGGGCAGTGGTGGCAGTCAGCTGGTGGCTGAAGTGGGGACAGTGAAGTAGGCGTTTCAGGGCTTCTCCTCTCGGTCTCCCCACGTGGGCTCGTTCAGGCTTCCTCCCAGGGTGGCCGCCTCCGGGAGGTCGGCTTTGCCTGGCAGCTCAGCGTTTCCGAAGAGGAAGGAGCGGTCTCCCTTCTGACCTAGTCTTGGGAGTCCTGCAGCCTCACTTCTGCCACCTGCTGTTAGTTACTAGCCCCTCACCAGCCCGCCCAGATGCGAAGAGAGGGCACACCAAGCCCACTTCTCAACGGGAGGGGTGTCAAGGTTCTAGAAAAAATATGTGGGAGGGGAAACAAAGATGGGAAGCCATCTTTGGAAATCCCAGTCTGACTCCTCGTGGGACTAACGTGTGCTCCACCTGTGCATCGTCAGTGCCTTGAACCGTCTGCCTGGGGCATAGCCTCCAGGCCCCAGTTCTAAATGAAAAGCATTTCTTGACAAGTCTCGATTCCTTGGGATTGAAACACAACAGCGTAGTCCCTGTTTTCCACCGTTTTCATTTCCGTTGTTTTAGCCACCCATGGTCAACTGCAATCCAAAAATATTAAATGGGAAATTCCTGAATTAAGCAACTCCTGCTTCTACATAATGTGATGAGATCTCTTGCCGTTTGGCTCTCTCCCACCTGGCACGTGAACCACCCCTTGTCCAGCGTCTTCACACTGTGCACACACGGCTCACTTAGCAGCCATCGGCGGGAGCAGCTTTGACTGTTGCTGATTCAAGGTCCTTGTGTTCAAGGAACCCTTCCGTCACCTAAGGGTGGTCCCAAAGTACGAGAGTAGGGATGCTGGCCATTCGCAGAGGCCGAAATGAAGCCGTAAAATGTCCCCTGTAAGTGAAAAGACGTGTATGTTTTTATGTGTGGAAGAAAGGGGGCCACAGGCTAACCCGACAAGCTCAGGGGAGGCCTGTGTGGCGGCCTCACAAACTCAGAGACCAAAGCAGCCACATAGGACGCGCTGAAGTTAAAACTTTCCCACTACAAGCAGTCACGGGGAGCAGTCCCATGCTAGCCAGAATCCTCCCCTGGCAAGAGTCATTCTTTACGTGAACTGAGCCTGTCTGTTGTCCTTTTTGCATCCGTGATAACATACCTTTGGAATGTCAGGGTGACTTCCTACTTCCGGACCCCTCCCCACGACCACTGACCAGGGCCGTGACCGCCAGTCTCCTCGCTGTCACTGTCACCGTGTTGACGGTGGACCATTAACTGCCCTGTCCCTGCCGCTGCACAATAAGTGTGTGTCTTTCATTTCACTTTTCATCCAAACGCAGAGGGCCCTGCCAGGCTTTGCTGTCTCCCGCCTCCCCACTCTATCACCAGGAGATTCCACGAAGCCCCTTACGCCTCCACCTTTGATTAGAACGCCCCAAATAAGGTGCAAAACTGCCATTTTCAGGATCATTTGCTCAATCTGCTGAGGTTTGTGGTTCCCAGCAATTGTCGTCAGTTTGGCTCAAATAAACTCATACAAATTCTCTGCAGGTTTGAATGTTTCTTACATTGACATATGTCTGTATATATGTCTAGGAGAAAAAACCAGGGAATACGTTTAGGGTTTGGTACTATCCATGGTTTTAGGCATTCACTTTCCCCTGTAGATGGGGGGGTGGCTAGTTTCGTTCTGTTTTTAAGCGACCGCCCCTTCCTGCTATCTGTGCTAATTTTATTTTTCCTTCTGGATAAAAGCTGAGAGAAGCCAGTAAGCCAGGACAGGCGGATTAGGAGAACTAAGACAGAGAGCTGAATAAAATGGCTGAAGTTTACAGCCAGATTCAGAAGATCGTCTCCGGAGAGATGACCTCAGGGCCCAGGTGTGTTTCAGCTCCAGGCCCAGAGAAGCAGCAGAGCCAGGTGGGCGATGCCAGGACCAGCTGCACTGACTCACAACCCCCTGCCCTGTCACTGACCAAGAGAGTAGAGACCCTGACGCCGAAAGGGGACACCTGAAAAACTGGTGAATATTCTACTGAAACCCTCCCCTGAGATTCCCACCTGGAAGAGAAAGATAAAAGCCTCAAAACAAAGGACCCAGCAGGCTCTCCCTCTGAGGTGCAACCAGCACCCTTTTCTTCCCCGTCTTCTTCCCCACGGGCACGCATCTCCTAAACTACCCAGGGGGGCGGTGGGCAGCAGCCACGGGTCCCAGGCTAATCCCATGAACCTGTCTGCATGGCCCCCTTTTCTCTGACTTCCCAGTGAGCTCAGACAGCCCAGCCCAGGCTCTCCTGCTGCTTCCTCCATGCTAGGCCCTTCCTGGTCTCACCGTCCCCAGCTTTAACACACGTACCCTCACCCTGGCTGGTGTAGCTCAGTGGATTGAGCATTGGCCTGCGAACCAGGGGGTGGCCGGTTCAGTCAGGGCACATGCCTGGGTTGCAGGCCAGGTCCCCAGTTGGGGGCACACAAGAGGCAACCATACATTGATGTTTCTCTCCCTCTCTTTCCCTTCCCCTCTGTCTAAAAATAAATAAAATTTAAACAAACAAATGTACCCTCATAGTCTTGGGCAATCTTTCCTGCACGAAGTCGAGAACCCACACACCACTGGCCGGCCCTGGGCAGACCTGCTCAAGGCCAGGCTCGCTGTCTGGTAACAAGGTTACAGGGGACCTTAATGACAGTTTTCACCAGATTCTCATTTTCATTCCTTCTAAAGCACAGTCTTAGACACCAGATCATCTTTTGAAGTGATTGCTACTGTTCTCAGGTGTGACGATGGTGTTCTGGGTGAGGAGATGGTCTGGTTCTCAGAGCACAGGTGCTGCAGGGTTTGGGAGCCAAGAATCGGGATGACTCAGCAGATCCTGGGTCCCACATGCGCGTGTGCGCGCATGTGTGCACGTGTGTGCATGTGTGTGCGTGTTCGAGCGCCAGTGCAGATTCGGAGACAGAGAAAACAAACAGCTGGAAGTGTTCACAGCTGCTGGCTCTAGGCGGAGGGTATGTGGAGTTTATCATACTAGTCTCTCAACTTTTCCATAGATTTATACTTTTCACAACAAATGTTTGAGGGGAAAAAACTGCTGAAGCCTCAGTCCAAGTCCTCTTGGAGAGAGCGAGAGAGGTCTCTCCTCTTGAGAACTCCACCCTCTGGCTCTTGTCTTCTCCACCACATCCTTCTCTGAGGGAGGGGGGCGGGGGGGGGGTGGAAGCTGGGCCCTGGGTTCTCTCAGTGAGTTCTTTGGTTAGGTGGCTGGTTCCTGTCACTAAGACCTCAAACTTAGGCTCTGGGGTAGTTGGCCCCTTTTGTCCTCAGCTTTGGCCCTAGAAGCAATTCTGGGAGGTCCTGGAAAATTCCAATTCAACATCCTATGACGGAAGTCTGAAGGGCAGAGACCCCTGCCGGTTCCCAGAAGCTGATGGCTGGGATTCTCACCCAGGGTCAGGGCCTGCGAGCCCTTTGGAAATGTGTGTGGGATGTTCTGTCATTGTCACAGTGACTTGGCCAAGGGTTGCTTTGGGCAGCTGTTCTGTAACTTTTGACTTCATCTCCGACTGCCTTCCCCAGCGCCCCAGCCCTCCAGCCGTGGTGCGCACCCGCCTCTGGGCCTTTGCCAGGAACACATTCCCTCGAATCAGGTCCGTGAGTCCTGGCCACGGCCAGGTCTCTGATCAAATGCTTTCCTCTCGGAGAGGTGCTCTCTGGCTGTCCCCAGATCCCACCCATCACACTCTACCCCTTCCTCTAGAAAGGAGAGGGTTGTTTTTTGTCCCTTCAAAAAACTTATCATCACAACCAGCCATTGTATCACATATATCTTCTTGCTTATTTTTTTATCCTCTCCTTACAATAGCAACTCCAGCAGAGCAGGAGTTCTGTCTCCCTTTTGCCCTACATCCCTGCATTCTAGATAGTGCTGGCACATGGGAAGTGCTCAGTAAGTATCAAGACATATTTTGAATGAATGACTGACTGGACAGATTTCCCATCAGACAAAGCCCCTATCAGACCTGGAGCCCCCTGAGAACAGGGCCAGCGTGTCACCGCATCCTCCGTACTCGGTATATGACGACAGAAGCCAGCATCCAGAACGTGCTTATAAATCGAGGAAAAGAATCCACGTGATGGAAAGTAGATCAGTGATTGGCTGGGGCGGGGGGGGAGGGGCGGAATATGAAGTGACTGCAAGCGAGCACAAGAGGTCTTTTTAGGGTGATGGCAATGTTCTAAAATCGGACTGTAGTGATGTTGCAGTCTGTAAAATCACTCCAAATCGTTAACGCACTTAAAACAGGTGAATTTTGTATGTGCATTATATTTCAATAAAACTATTAAATAAAACAAAGCAGAATATGGGTTGAGGGAGTGAACGAATGTTCCCTAGGAGGTGCCCTGCAGGTCGTCTGAGCCTTACTCAGTGTCCGCTCTGGACGATTCTGGGGACACAGTGAGGACCAAGATAGCCCTTGTCCCTGACCTCCTGGGCCCACAGTGACAGCCCAGAGGGTGGGGCCCGGACTGGGGAAACTGGCAGAAGGGTCAGGGCTGAGACGGGGAAGCGCCGTTGGACCGCGTCAGGGAGGACTTCCTAGACGAGCAAACGCCTGAGCCAGCGCCTGAAGGAGAATGTCGTTCGTGACTGAGACTCCAATTTTTTAAATAGTTTTTCTGCGTTAGCCTCGGTCTGGCTGAGCTCTCGTTTGGAGCCAGACAGGAGGAGGCCCCGCCGAGTTCCCGAGGACAGGGGCCACAAGGGGGCGGTGTTGTACCGCGCTTCTGCAGGAGTGAACCGTGTAGAGGACCTGAGCCGGGGCTGGGGGCTGTTTGTGCGGAGAGGTCTGGGCCAGGAGGGCGGCAAACGGCCGCGCGGCGGGCAGAGGGAGCAGCTGAACTGGAAAGGGGGCGCCGAACCAGCCTGATCTGCACGTCCATTCCAAAATGACCTCCATGAAGGGGTTGGGGTGCAGCATTTTGCTTTAATGGGACGAGGTCACCGGTAGGGCGGGGACGTCAACGCGGTTATCCCTCTATTTCGAGTCCCAGCCTGGGGGAAGTACAGGGTGGGAAGTTAGCCCCACATCTGTGGTGTCTGTGGAGGGAGAAGCATCTGGAAGAGGGAAGTGGGAGGGAAGATGGGGAAATTGGTTCAGGAGAGCCGGTGGGGGTCCCGGAGAGCCCGTGGAGGTCCCGGGGAGCCTGGATCTCCACACACCAGAACATCTGCATCTACTGGACCGGTGTGTGTGAGGGGCGGGCGTGGAGTGAGGGCTGAGAAAGCCTGCTCTGGGCACAGGGAAGGTTTGGGGTAAACATAGCCTTTGGCAGAAAAGAGGAACTTGACTCTGTCCCTTACTTTGTGTGCCACATGGCCTCAGTTTCCCCATCCTTCCAGCAGTTGGAATCATCCCTGCCTGAGAGTCAGACCTTTCTGCCCCTCACGCACCAGCTCTTTGCAGAGGTGAATTGCTGAGCTGGACGCGTCTGTGCCTGCCCCTGCGTTGGCACACTGAGGTGACCAAGGGCGCCCCAGACCCACCCCTCACTCAATCCAATGGGGCACCAGATAGTGGCAACCCCGGCTGGATCAGAGCTGGATTGGGGAAACAGAGGCAGAGCTGTCAGAGCCCTGTAGGATCCAGATATGCGGGCAGGGCTCCCGACTCAGACTGAAGGGTCAAAGATTTTTAAAAACCTCCCAGGGCACTGGCTAGTGTGGCTCAGTGGTTGAGCACCAGCCTGCAAACCAAAGCATCACCGGTTTGATTCCCAGTCAGGGCACATTCCTGGATTGTGGGCCAGGTCCCCAGTAGGGAGCACCTGAGAGGCAACCCCACATTGATGTTTCTCTCCCTCCCTTCCCTCTCTAAAAAGAACTTTCTAAGGATTGTATGGGAGGTGGAGGTGGGGCCGGGGCCGGGTCTCAGAAGAGAGTCCACTTGTAAGAGGCTTGAAGAATGAGTGAAATTTCTCTGGGAGAAGGTACAGCATCAGGTAAGGGTGTCCCTGGCAGAGGGAATGACATCTGCAAAGGCTTGGAGATGACAAAGTGTGGCTCATCTCCAGTGGAGTCCTTTGCTCCCTCCCTGGTATCTTGGCAGAGTCACCGAGTCCAGGACCCCACCGCTGAGTGATGGGCTGCAATACAAACTCCGAGGGCAGTCCCTGGGCCTGTCACCTCACGGCCTGGTGGACTGACTGGCCTTGAGGTCGGCGTGAATCCAGGCTCCCCGCTGATCAGGTGTGTGACCCCACTCCCCCACACCACTCCCCCACCCATCAAAATGGGGACATGACACTGGGTCTCACCAAATCAACCACCTCGTTTTAAAGAGCGATAAAGAATTAAGTATATAATTTACATATTAGATATTTAAAAATAGATAACTTGTAGATTAAATCAAGGGGCCCCAGAAACAAGACAGACTTAAAAACATGCTACCCCATCCAACAGCCGTCCGGCCTACGTCACAGAGCAAAGACTGACGATACAAGAATTTGCCAGCTCAAAGATAGGCTATTCCCAACCTCATTATGTGGAGGGATTTTAATACTGAACTTGTTAGCAGCAGACGATCATTTTCCTTCCTTGGTTCAGATTCTGTAGAGTCAGAAATGGGGTGACTAATTTTGGGGCACCCTTTACTACTCACCTCTGCAGCGGCAGGTCGGCTGCCTGCTAGGCTCTGACTCAGCTTACTAGTCTGGGAGACCCTGCTGTTTGAGGGGTGACTGGGGAGGAAGGGCTGTGCGACCTCACCCCACCCCGACACACACCCCTGCCTTCCTGAGGGGCACATTATACTCTTCCTTTATTGGCTGTCCTGGTATAATACAAATCTGCAAGTTTAGATACAAAAAAATCTGGAAATAAAAGATAGAAAAGTACCCGCCAGGCACCGCGCCCCTTTCCTCTGGACCCCTCCCCAGCGGGCACCGACGTGAGGTAACTGAGCATCTCCTTCCCCTTCCCCCTACCCCATTTCCTGGGCCCCTGACTTGGCCCCTGACCCCCGCGAGACCTCGGTCCAGGGAAGACGTGGGCCCAGATACAGGGGAGAGGGTAGCAGGGGTGAGCACAGCATTGGCAGTGAATGCAGTGGGCAGGCAGAGGGAAGCCCTTTGCTTGTGCTGTGCATGGGGGGGCAACCTGCGTGGGGCCCAGGTGAGCCCCTAAGAGGGCACCCCCCCCCACCCCACCCGACACTGGAAGGTGGAAGGTCAACAACAGAAACTGGAAAACGTAGTTTGAACCGAGGGCACTCGGTGGGACTGTGGCCGTCCCCTGTGTCTGGGGCAAAGGCAAGTGGGCATTGCCAGCCTGAGTCTGGCAGTGAAATGGGTCCCTTAGCCAGGCTGGGTCCATCCCTGAATTCCATCCTGTCGCAACCTGGGCATCACACTGTTGGTTCTCTCGTGGGTGCGGGGGCGGTGGAGAGGAGAGGTTAGAGGGGATGGTGAGGGCGGCGCCCCAGGGAGCAGGATGAGGGGAGAGGTTGGGTCTCCACTCCCAGGGGGTGGGGCGCCTGGAGATGGTGGGGTGGGCGGGGCACCTCGGGCTACAGTTCAATCTCGGTCTTTTGCAGGTCGCCCGAGAAGGGGTTAGGAGGCTTCTCTGCAGCAGGTTTGCCTTCTAATGCTGCCCACTGGGCCTCAAAGGGGTCCAACTCGGGGGCTAGGGCGGGAGCTGGCTCTGGGGGCCAGGGTGCCCCACTGGGGCGCGGACGAGCCTGGGCCCCAGGGGCACTGGGCGCAGCTGGGGGCGGGAAGGCCCCGGCTTTCCCAAGCAGCGCGGAGGGCTGGGGCTGGAGCTGGGCGGCTGAGCAGAAGGCGTTGGCCACCATCTGTGAGGGTGTGATGCCCACCACGGGCACGCGGGGCATGGGCGGGTAGCCCAGGCCCGGATAGGTGGGCACAAAAGGGGGCTGCATGTGTGGGGGAGGCAGAAACAGAGCCACCTGGGCAGGCGCGGCATCGAAGGGCCCCACCGGGGCAGGGAAGGGCTGTAGGGGTGGGGCCACAGCGGGCACCGAGGACACTTGCTGCTGCTGCTGCTGCTGCTGCTGCGCTTTGGCTACCTGGGACACCTCTTCTAGCCACCTCTCGGCCTCCGAAGGGGTCCGCTTGTGCCCGGGCTGGAAGGCAGCTGCCGGGGACATGGATGGCTCGCCCCAGGCAGAAGTCCCTGGACAGGGGAGGAAAGGGACAGGTGAGAGCAGGTGCTGTGTCGGAAAGAACCCCAGGCTTGGAGCAGACTCTGGAGCCTGGCTGATCCCTTCCTGGACCGCGAACGATGGTTCTGCGATGCTAAGAAAACTGAGTTCTGAGATTCTAAGGCCCCAGATGGAAAAGCACAAGCAGGGCTGACCAGCGCCCAGGCTGGCTTCGCTTCTGGTGGGTCAGAACCAAACCTGCTAGTGACTTAATTGTTCTCGATATCACCCTTGGTTCTAGTATTTGGAGAATGTTCGGTTTTAGGAGGCTAAGACTCTAAGGCTCCCTGCGTCTTTCTCAGACTGTACTCTGACGTGAGTAAGGCTCGAGGGCTTTAAGTTTGTGTTTCCTAAGATGCTAGGGTTTTAAATTTACGTTGCTTGCCATTCGAAGGTGCTCCCGCGGTTCTAAGACAAGCGTACGTCCCGAAGGTGGTTCCCTGGGGCTGACCCTCAGAGAGCACGCTTCCAAAGCCGTGTGATGCCAAGGCTTCATGGTTCCAGATCTGCCGGACGCGAGTATCCTGTGATTCTAAGGCTCTGGGTTTCTAAATTTTATTACTCCAAGCCAAGAAGGTTTAAGAATGATCCCACGGGTCTGAGGTGAACCCGCAGCCCTCAGATGGATCCTGTGGGATTCCAAGATCCCTGGAGGTAGCCCTGAATGGAGCAGGACAGTGCGGGAGGGGCCCCGAGGCACCCTCCCCGGGAGAAGGGCCGGGCTCACCTGTGGGGGCCGGCGGGGGCCCAGGGGCTGGCGCTCCGGCTCGGGCCAAGGACGAGCTGATCTGCGTGCACAGAGCGTTGATGCTGGCACTGTCGCTGGCACCAGGGGGCTCCATCTCCGGCACTGGGGAGTCGGGGGAGGGTGGAGGTCAGTGGCCAGGCCCACTCCCCGTCCTTGGCCCCTGGCCCTCCGGTGGCCCTCTCACGAGGTGTGTGGGCTGGTGGGTCCATTCTGCGGTAACTAAGTGGCCACAGCCACAAAAATGATAACTCCGTGCGTATGTGAGTGTGACGTCTGGTACAAGTAGTGTGTGACGCTAACATAGAGGAGAGACCATTCTTTGACGTGGCCACTGCTGGACCCACAAGCTGAATCGGGGCCAGAACAAAGACTGCTTCCTGTAAATCCCCGAGGAGACTGTCTGGTTGGCCCCTGTCCTTTGCTGGGACCTGAGCTGTTCCCCTTCATCCGGGGCAGGTCACACCCCAGCACCCTGTCCTGTGTAAACCCTTAGTGCCTGTCACACGGTGTGGGGAATGTCCATGTCATCTTGCTGCTGCCCAAGATGAGCCTACTACATAAGTCCCGTTAATAAACTACTGACGTGGTGACAGAGCGGTCAGCTCCAGCTCTGGTCACTGGGCCCCAGGAAACTTCCCGAACAATTGGACGGCGGACAGTCACAGGGACCCCAGATCAGTGAGGACCTCAAGAAGCACCTGTCTGTAGCCATACAGCAGAAGAAATATTTGAGATGTTTAACATATATTAATTTAAAAAATATGTTTAACCACGTATGTAGCAAAAGCACTGACCGGTCAGAATGGATGTTGGCCACAGCGCTGTCCACTGGCTGGGGACAACTTGTCCCACTTTGGGGGGCAGAGTGGGGCCTGGTCCACCCACCCGACCAGCCCGTATGACACGAGGGCAGAGATGCACCTGTGCCAGGAAGACACTGAGCAGGGGTGGCAGTCCCACGAGCCCCGGACAAGCCAGGGGACGGCCCACGGAAACAACGGACAACGCGGGACTGCCGGGCGAGGCGTGCGGCAAGTGCCTGCGACAGCTCAGCACTCGAGTGTCTCCAAGGGTGCACGCATGAGGCTCCGGTGAGCAAAAGGAAAACTGACTGTGGGAGTCAGCAGGTGCAATGTGGGGGTGCACAGGTGGGGGGGTGCGTGGTTTCCAGGTCAATTCCATGACGGCTGTGTGTCAGTGCAAAGGAGCATGTATCTTCTGAGGATGTGGCATCTGGGTGTGACTGGAAATCCAGGTGCGTGGCCACTTAACTGTGATTCCCAAGTGTGAGCCAGTCTGCCTGTGTGATGCACAAACGTGTGTGCAAGCTTGCACGTATCTGCATGTGTGACTTCCGAGTTTGCATGAATTGGGTGTGTGGTTTGCAAGTGTAAACTCGGGTGTGTGATTTCTGACTAAGCCTGTGACCACGAAGTGTGAGTGTCACCTGCAGCAAACTGTGAGGTCTGTGTGTCAGTGAGATTTTTTGTGTGGCAAGTTACAACCACACAAGCGAGCACGTGGCTGTAGGTGCAAGGCTTCCAAATACAGTCTCAGGAGCCTGCCACCTCTCAGGGAGCGAGTGTGACAGCCCTGGGGGGGTCGTGCTTAATGTCAGGTGGCACAGGGACAGCAAAAAAGGCCTACAGGACACGGAGTGAGCGCGCCTCATTCTCAACAAGTGCTGGTGTCTGCTTGGCGGTCGGCTTCTGCAGCAGCCCAGCTCCTGGACACAGATCAACACCTCCCACACCAGCCCCCACAGCCTTGAGGGGCACACATCTCCGGCTTGGTCTGGAGACAGGAGAGTGAGCCAGGCTGCAGGACTTCGCTGACAGCCGGAGGAAAGGCAGCCCACCTCTCCTCTCCCCACCCCACGGCAGGCGTTGGTACCGAACTCTGTGCTCACCTCACCCCTCACCTGGCCAGACCTCATGGCTCTCCGGGCCAAACACAGGAAGACCAGACTGGTCCCTGTAACTCTATCTTCCCTCCAAGCAAAACGGGACACTTTTTCGGCCTCTCTCCTAGCACCAGCCATGGCAGACACTGCTAAGCAGTGACAGTGGGTGCTGCCCTGGCCAGTCCTTTGCCCATAAGTGACATCACAAACCCATCACTGGGCTCCCTGACCTCGTGATTCCCGAGCTCACTCCTGTCTTTCACCTCATGGTTCCTCCGGCAGAATTCTGGCAGTCTGTCCCGGGGTGAAACATAACGCTCCCATTGCCCTCTCTTTCTCCCCTGCCCACAGAAAACTGCTAACTTCTCATGTGGTGTGCCACCTGCTCCTTCTTTTTCGCTCAGGGCAGACATTGTTTGGGGATTGTGACGGAAGCAGCCACTCTAGTCTCCTAGCCTTAGACAGACATTATTAATCGATCACAATCCTCCATTACTCCCAGCCCGAATTCTTCACCCGGCCCAGTCTCACGGCTCCGCTGGCAACGAGGTGAAGGGAGCACCAGCCTGTGGTGCCCCAGTCTCCTCCTGAACAAAAAGCATGGCCTGGGTGTGGCTGCCCTCCTCCCCTTGCCCATGGCTAATCAATCCCGCATGTCTTTCCCGAAGCAGGCATTGCTAATCGAGCACGACTTATGCCACCTTTCTTTACTCTTCGCCCACAGCAGACACCACCGATCCATCATGACTTCTCCTACCTCTCTCCTCTCGGCTGCCAGGGACAGACACGGCTAACCGATCACAGTGTGCTCCTCCTTGTCACCTTTGTGCATGGCAGACTGTGCTAACCAGGTACAGCCCTCGCCACCTGTTCTCTGGCTCCTGTGCACACAGACAACCGCGTGGACCCCGGTGCTCCTGTCCCCGGAGCCCGGGGCTCACCTGTGCTCTTCACCTGGAAGTCAGTGCGGCGCTGCAGTGTGGACGGCAGTTCATTCAGCCGCAGGCTCAGCTGCCGTTTGAAGGGCGAGTTCTTCTGGCTGAGCGCCGGAAACCCACGGAAGGAGCCCTGGCGAACCAGCTGCTCCAGGGGGGCATGGCGCCGGGGGATGGCAGCCGCCGGGGTGCCTGCAGCCACTGGGGTGCCTGCCTCAACCTTCTCGCCAGGGGATGTGGTGGCTGGTGTCGGGGACACGTGCCCAGGCTGGGCGGGGCCAGGAGCCGCAGTGGGGGCAGCTGCTGCCTCTGCTGGAGACACGGGGGAGACAGGTGGTTAGACAGCTCGCCTGGGCGTTTGAGGCCTCTCCCGCCTGATCCCTGTGATCACCCCCCAGGGCTGACCCCTTCCTCACCCAATGTATCATGCCTCAAGACAGGCCGCCCAGGGCCTTGAATGTCCCTCACCTCCACCCAAGTCATGACCACTTTCCCCAGGGTGCCCTTGAGGAAATGTCCTCCAACCTGACTTTCTGTGTCTCTTTAGCTTTCTACCACCAACCTGTTTTCCTCTGCTGTTTCTTCTGTTTTTCCCCCTGAGACCTTCTGTCTCCTTTTCTGGCTAATTTAATAGTCACTTACTTGGTGCATAACCAATGTACCAGGGCTTCTTCTAAGTGTTTTGCAACTATTAACTCATTCAACCTTTACAACCATCCAATGAAGTCAATACCACCCGTATCCCCACTTTACAGATGTGGAAACTGAGCCCCAGCAATGGCAAACGACTTGCCTGAGCCAGGGCTAGCAAGAGGCAGGCTGACTCCGGAGCTGGTAGTCCAAACAATTACCCTAACCTGCCTCTCCTTCTGCTTTGGTCTTTCCACCTCATGCTGTCTTCCTCAGTCATCCTGTCTGCTCTTCTCTCTGTCTCTCCACCTCCCACTGTTCTTCCCACCTCAACTACCTCCTCCCCTCCTCCGGATGCTACCCATCCTTCTAGAGCCAGTGTGGCCACTTCTTCCTCTGGGGAGCTTTCAAGTTTCTTCAGCCCCCACAGCCTGGGCTCCCTCCACTCTGGGACCATCCTCCAAGGGACACCTGTCCTCACTTAGCACAAGGTGTGCTCTTCAATGGCAGGGTCCCCTCACCCCTGCGAGTACACAAACACCTGCCCACTCTCCAATCAGGGTCTCACCCAAGCTGCAGCCTGAGTGCCAATGAGATTAGACTCTGGCCTAGAGAGGGCGGGAAGTCACCCAGCGTCTCTTCCCCTGTCTTCCCAGTTGAGGTGGTGACGCTCTCAGCCAGGCCTGGCCCAGGGCAGTGGAAACAGCCTGGGACAGGCTGGAATGAGGAAACTTCCCCGGCCCCGGCCCCCCAATCGCTGCACTGTGTGACCTCAGGAAGTCCCCTCCAGTTTCCCAACTGTAAACCTGAGATAAACATCCCTCTGCCTCGCGCCCCACCCACCACCCCCTGCCTCCTCAGAGGGCCAGCTGGGGCAGTAAACGTTCCACGAAACATTCCACGCTTCGTAATCGGATGAAAGCTCGGCACACACTCCGTGGAGCGCGCACTGCTCTGCTCCAAGATGCGAGGCGCTCCCTGCGCAAGTACGGCGCCTGCACCTGGTGACTGCGCCCAGGGTGAAACGTCGGGGGAGGTGCTCAGCAGGTCGTAACGCATCTGCGCGCTCTCATTTTGCTGTGTGCAGTGTACCGTGCTCTCTACAGTGCCAAGTACCTGGGAACTAATTTCCTTTGGACACAGCAAAACTCTTTGCCACCTCTAAAGCATATGGCCAGCCTTTGTAAATTCTAGTTTCCTACATTAACAGAAAGGAAGCATCTGCAACTGGGAAGGACCGTGTATGTGCTGCCTATGTACCTTGTAAACAATAAAGCACCTAGGGACCAGGCCCTTTGCTAAACTCACTTTGTGATCTGCTTTGCCCGCGATAAAACTCTTGGAGGATTCTGATAATGTAAACAGTAAAATACTGTGTAAGTTGTGCAGAACTGTGCATTTGTAAAGAGCTTTATAAATGGTCATGCAGTTTATATACACATAAAAACATACTTTGTAAAGCTCCAGAAATAATACAACTAAGCGACCAAGAGATAGCCAACCTATCTGATGCACAATTCAAAACACTGGTGATCAGGATGCTCACAAATTAGTTGAATTTGGTCGGAAATTAGAAGAAAAAAACGAAGGCTACGCTAAGTGAAATGAAGGAAATGCACAGGGAACCAATAGTGATGGGAAAAAAACGGGGACTCAAATCAATGGAGTGGACCAGAAGGAAGAAACAACCAAACAGAAAAGAAGGAAGAAACAAGAATTCAAAAAAAAAAATGAGGAGAGGCTTAGGAACCTCCAAGACATCTTTAAATGTTCCAACGTCTGAATTATAGGGGTGCCAGAAGGGAAAGAGGAAGAGCAACAAGTGGAAAACTTATCTGAACAAATAATAAAGGAGAACTTCCCCAATCTGGCAAAGAAAATAGACTTCCGGAAAGTCCAGGAAGCTCAGAGAGTCCCAAAGATGGACCCAAGGAGGAACACACCAAGGCACATCATCATTATATTACCCAAGATTAAAATGAAAGAGATAATCCTAGAAGCAGCAAAAGATAAGGAGACAGTCACCTACAAAGGAGTTCCCATCAGACTGTCAGCTGATTTCTCAAAACACCTTACAGGCAAGAAGGAACTGGAAAGAAGTATTCCAAGTCATGAAAGGCAAGGACCTACATCCAAGATTGCTCTATCCAGCAAAGCTGTCATTTAGAATGGGAGGGCAGATAAAGTGCTGCTCAGATAAGGTCAAGTTAAAGGAGTTCATCATCACCAAGCCCTTATTATATGAAATGTTAAAGGGACTTATCTAAGAAAAAGAAGATAGAAAATAGGAACAGCAAAGGGACAGCATTAACAACCACACCTAAAACAAAAGCAAACTCAGCAAACAACTAGAACAGGGACAGAACCACAGAAATGGAGATCACATGGACGGTTAGCAACAGGGGAGTGGGAGGAGGAGAGGAGGGGAAAGGTACAGAGAATAAGTAGCATACGTGATAGGTAGAAAATAGACAGGGGGAGGGCAAAAATAGTATAGGAAATGTAAAAGCTAAAGAAGTTAAGATACCTGGACGTAAACTAAAGGTGGGGAATGTGGGTGGGAGGGGGTGTGCAGGGTGGAGGGGAATGAAGGTGGGAAAATGGGACAACTGTAATAGCATAATCAATAAAATATATCTAAAAATTTAAAATAAATAAAATAATAAAATATTTTCTATGTAAAAAAAAGAAACCATGCTTTGTAAACTCTAATATTCTAGTAAGCGATCATAACTTCTGTTTTCCTAACTTTTTAGTTAGCAATTTTAAACATACAGAAAAGAGGTAATAATAGAAGGACGAGCACAGATTCTTTTACCCGACAGCGGCCAGCATTAACAAGTTAGCGTGTCTGCTCTCTCCCTCATTCCATAATTTTCTCCTACCATTTAAAGGTAACATGCAGTCACCTTCACCCACAATCCTTCAGCATGTATCTGTTAAGAACGAGGTCCACGCGGACCTGTGAACCAGAGGATCATGGTTTGATTCCCAGTCAGGGCACATGCCTGGGTTGCAGGCCGGTTCCCTGCAGGCCAACTCCCAGCAGGGGACGCACGAAAGGCAACCATACATTGATGTTTCTCTCCCTCTCCTTCCCCTCTAAAGATCAATAAATAAATAAAATCTGAAAAAAAAAAAAGAACAAGGTCCATCTCCTACACAACACAGTGTCATTTCTCACTTGAGAAATTTAACACGAAGGACACTATTAGTCTCGTTTCCCCAGTGGTCCCAATCATGTCTTTTATAGGCATTCATACATATATATATGTATGTATTTATATACATAATCCAGCATCCGATTCAGGACCACCAGCTCCACTTATTAATATCTGTCCAACATCTTTATCTCCTTTCATCTGGAACAGTTCTCAATGGTAAATTCTTTGTAAATATTAAGCAATGTTTTCCAAAATTTTAAAAACTAGAATCCACAAGAAAAAAAAATGAAATTACGGGCCTGCGAACCAGACGATCGCGGTTCGATTCCCAGTCAGGGCACATGCCTGGGTTGCAGGTCAGTTCCCAGCAGGGGCCAGTTCCTAGCAGGGGATGCCCGAGAAGCAACCATACAGTGATGTTTCTCTTCCTCTACTTCCCTTCCCCTCTAAAAATAAATAAATAAATATTTTTAAAAAAATGAAATTACATCATTAATGTTGGAGTTTATCAGAAAGTTTTCAGACTTTCTTGATGGCAACCCAGAAAAAATACCTTTTACATGGTAGCCCATTCCGCACACATGCAAATTACACACACGCAAATATATACCATATTTTGCCACGTGTGATACACGGTCAAGTTTTTGGCCGTACTTTCAGGGAAAAAAGATATCTTTAGTTTTAACTCTCAATTTAATTTCTTATTTATTTATATTTAAAAACAAAACAGATAATCACCCCAGGGTTATTATTTTGCATACGGATATCGTTATTGCTTTCTAGAGTTACACTTTTGATTCATAAGCACAAATAAAAGAATTAAAAACATTTATATAGACGTGGAAGTAGTACTACCCATATATCATGCACATCCCCTAGAAAATTTGGGCAAAAAGGTGCACGTTAATGATGGCAAAATACAGGATATACTGAAATAAAAGTATCATTAAACTATACTTACCCTAAGTACATTTGATTATTCTAGCGTTTTCTCTTTTATTATTTGTTTATTTTTGTTGTTCACATGCAGTTGTCTCCATCCCCCCCGCCAACACCCCTCTACCCTAGCCATTCCCTCCCCCCCCACTACTCCGGCGTTTTCTATTTCATTTTTTCCTACACAGTTTGAAAAGCCTGGGACCTCCCCGAGTTGGCAGGTGATGAAGCGCTTGGTGAGCTTCGCTGGGATTTGTGGCCTACACAATATTGCCCAAAGAACTCCTTAAACTAAAGTGAGCTTTATAAACTGTAACCCAACATGGTGCTTGGTGCTCTGCTTTGTAAAATGTCGAGTCCCGGTGCCTCTAAAGCTTTCCCTGTAAACCGGACCCACTCTGTCCCCGGCTCTGCCCTCTGGGCAGCACCCACCTTTCTTTTTGTCCGGAGCCTCTCGCTCAGCGGGCCGCCCACCCCCAGACAGGCGGAAGGAGCCCTCCCGGGCGAAGCTGGTGCGGCTGGCATCGAAGGTGGCCGTGACCCCACATTCCTTCTCCCGCCGCTGTTTCCGCTCCAGGCAGGCGGCAAAAGCACAGCCCACAGCGTGGCTCAGCCTCTCGCCCTGTGGGAGGAGGTTGGGGCGGGGGTTAGAGACGCTGAGTGGTGCGGACTGGACCTCACGGGCCCTGGGTGGGCTCCAGCAGTTAGGTGCTGGGTGACGAGGGCAGTCCCTGTACCTCTCTGGGCCTCAGTGGAGACCTGCACGGAGAGGGGTACAAGTGACAGCCCTGAGTGAAAAAAGCCAGAAGCAAGTGTTCAATAATATGGAGATTCCTCAAAAAATTAAAAATAGAGTTGCCATATGACCCAGCAATCCCACTTCTGGCTATTTATCTGAAGAAAACAAATACTAACTGAAAAACATATACGTACCCCTGTGTTCACTGCAGCACTGTTAACAATAGCGAAGGTAAGGGAGCAACCCGGGCCCCCACCAACACATGAATGGATAAAGACCATGTGGTACATAGATACAGTGGAATATTCCTCGGCCATGAAAAAGAATGAAATCTTGCCATTTGCAACAACATGGAAGAACCTAGAGGGAATTATGTTAAGTGAAATAAGACCGTCAGAGGAAGAAAACAACGATTTCGCCTATCTGTGGAATCTAAAGAACAAAATAAGTGAACAAAACAAAACAGAAACAGACAACAAGCTGGTTTTGCCAAAGGGAGTTGGGGTGGGGAGATGGGAATAAAAAAAAGAAAATGAGGACAATGCTGTAAGCCTCCACTTATATTGTTCTGGGTTTATATTTTATTGATTATGCTATTACAGTTGTTTCATTTTCCCACCTTTATTCCCCTCCACCCTGCACACCCCTCCCCCCCAAACTTCACGTCCATAGGTCATGCATATAAGTTCTTTGGCTTCTACATTTCCTATACCGTTCTTAACCTCCCCCTGTCTATTTTCTACCTACCATCTATGCTACTTATTCTCTGTACCTTTCCCCCCTCCCCTCCCCCTCCCCCGTTGCTAACCCTCCATGTGATCATTTCTGTGGTTCTGTCCCTGTTCTAGTTGTTTGCTTAGTTTGTCTTTGTTTCTGTTTTAGGTTCAGTTGTTAATAAGTGTGAGTTTATTGTCATTCTACTGTTCATGTTTTTTATCTTCTTTTTCTTAGATAAGTCCCTTTAACATTTCCTATAATAAGGGCTTGGTGATGATGAACTCCTTTAACTTGACGTTATCTGAGAAGTACTTTATCTGCCCTTCAATTCTAAATGAAAGCTTTGCTGGATAGAGCAATCTTGGATGTAGGTCCTTGCCTTTCATGACTTGGAATACTTCTTTCCAGCCTCTTCTTGCCTGTAAAGTCTCTTTTGGGAAATCAGCTGACAGTCTGATGGGAACTCCTTTGTAAATGACTGTCTCATTATCTCTTGCTGCTTCTAGAATTCTATCCTTCATTTTAATCTTGGGTAATGTAATTATGATGTGCCTTGGTGTGTTCCTTCTTGGGTCCACCTTCTTTGGGACTCTGTGAGCTTCCTGGATTTCCTGGAAGTGTATTTCCTTTGCCAGATTGGGGAAGTTCTCCTTCATTACTTTTTCAAATGAATTTTCAATTTTTTGGTCGTCTTCTTCCCCTTCTGGCACCCCTATGATTCAGATTTTGGAACATTTAAAGATGTCCTGGAGGTTCCTAAGCCTCTCCTCATTTAAAAAAAATATTTTATTTATTTATCTTTAGAGGGGAAGGAAAGGAGAGAGGAAGAGGAACATCAATGTATGGTTGTTCCCTGGGAACTGGCCACTGCCGGGAACTGGCCTGCAACCCAGGCATGTGCCCTGACTGGGAATCGAATCGCGATTGTCTGGTTCGCAGGCCACTGAGCTACGCCAACCAGAGCTCCTCATTTTTTTTTAAATTCTTGTTTCTTCATTCTGTTCTGGTTGAATGTTTATTTCTTCCTTCTGGTCCACACTGTTGATCTGAGTCCGCGTTTGCTTCCCCTCACTCTTGGTTCCCTGTACATTTTCCTTTATTTCACTTTTCATAGCCTTTATTTTTTCCTCTAATTTGCAACCATACTCAACCAAGTCCGTGAGCATGCTGATTATCAGTGTTTTGAATTCTGCATCTGAAAGGCTAGCTAGCTCTTCATCACTTATATTTTTTTCCAGATCTTTCATTCGGGCCATTTTTCCATCTCAGTGATGCCTGTTATGTTATAAGGGGTGGAGCCTTAGGGGTTCACCAGGGCTGGGTAACCCACATTGCTGTGTTGTGGTGCTGTATGTGGGGGGGATCTGAGAGAGAACAGTCCCACTTACTCAGCTCTCTGCCAGTTTTCAGTCACTTCCCCCACTACCCCCAAGCAAACTGGGCCCTTCTGGTGCTGATTCCCAGGTGGGTGGGTTTGTGTAGGTTCTAGGACCCTGTGGGTCTCTCCAACAAACTCTCCTGTGAGGCTGGGAGTTTCTCCCGCTGCCGCCTCAACCCCCACAGGTGTTTTCAGTCAGAGGCTTTGAGGCTTTATTTCCCTGCACTGGAACCCTGCGTTGCACAGTTTGTCTCACTTCCCAGTTGTTCCTCCTGGTTTATCTGCATGCGAATGTGGAACCACCCAGTCCATAAGCCATCGCCTCAACTGCTCCACCAGCCGCTGCCTTGCCTGCCCTGGTCCTGAAACCACTGCCTTGTCAATTCTGGTCCTGAAACCACTGCCTTGTCAATTCTTGCCTGGTCCTCTCTGCCTGGCTGCCTGTCTCTGCCCCTCCTACCAATCTGGATGGATGTTTCTTCTTTAACTCCCTGGCTGTCAGACTTCCACACAGTTCGATTTTCTGTCAGTTCTGGTTGTTTTTTGTTTCTAAAGTAGTCATCGTCCTTCTTTTGGTTGTGTGAGGAGGCACAGTGTGTCTACCTATGCCTCCATCTTGGCCAGAAATCTAGAAAGCCCCATTTACATAAAGTTCTACAACAGGCAAAATTAATATACTGTGGAAAAAGTCAGAACAATGACTGTTTCCGGGGGGATGGAGAGGGGACCGACGGGGAAGGGGCAGGGAGAACGGACGGGTGGTCGTGTTCTAAAGCGCGACAGGTGTGCGCAGTTGTCAAAATGCAGCAAAAGTGGATCTGCGGTTTGTGGACGGCATGTGCTTTTTTTCAAAATAAAAAGAGCCGGGGGGCTGCTCCCCTGGGCTGGTGTCCCTTGAGGTCTGACTGTGTGCTCCGCTCAGTCCCACTGGGACCACTACGAGCGAGGCCCCTGTCATCCCAAGAACAACGGCCAGATCAGGGGGTTCAATCAAAGGCTCAATGATCCACAGTTTAATTACCTGAACCAACCAAGGCCCACCTGGGAAGAAGTGAAAGAACAACTAGAAAAAGAAAGGTTCCAAGGCACTGGCTGAATTTGAAGAAAAAAAAATGAATGAGAACTAGAGGGAAGACTTAGAAAAATACAGGGAGAAATTATTAAGTGGAAGTGGGAGCTCATCCAAAAAACAGACAAAAGGAAAAAAGAAAAGAGAAAAGAATCCTGGTAGGTATTTATCTCCTCCTTCAAGTTCTATTCTTCCAGCAGTTCTTCAGATTCTGTAGACGTGGATAAGAAACGAGGGAAAATGAAAAGAAGAAGCCATTGACATAAATCTGCAGAAAGCTCCACGGCAGAGATGGAATCAGACCGTAAGGAGAGTTTTAAAAAAAAGGAAGAGAAATCAAAAGAGGCAAATGATACAGACGTAGGCAGCCCCTGTGGAAAACAGGATGGAATTTCCTCAGAAAAACTAAAGATGGAACTGCCTTTGAATCCAGCGATCCCGCTGCTGGGATTATCCCCTAAGAACCCTCAAACACCAAGTCAAAAGAACCTATGCACCCAGTGCTCACAGCAGCCCAATTTACAACAGCCGAGTGCGGGAAGCAGCCCAGGTGCCCGTCAGGAAATGAATGGATCCAAACAATTTGGCATGACAAGAGGCTGGATAAATAGCTATTTCATTTTAAAAAGTGCTGAAAAAATGCGAAATTGATTTAATGGTATGCATGCTGAAGTGTTTGGAAAAGTATTCCGGTGTCTGCCATGCTGAAATGCATCAAGACTGAGACGGACAGGTAAGTAATAGAGTGAGCACAGACGAATGGGAATGGCAGAAACTGGGTGGTACGTGTACAGGTGACTGGCTACTGTACAAGCCTTTTGACTTTGCTGTGTGTTTGAAAGACATTTTCAGATAAAACACTGGGAGTAAAAAGCAATAGTCACTACTACCTGAGTGCCTGCTTGAGAGGCACCAAGCCAGAAAGCCTGGGTGGATGCTGGCTTTCCACTTTTCAGCTGTGTGTTCTCAGGAAAAAAATCACTTCACACCCTGGCTGGTGTGGCTCAGTGGACTGAGCGCCAATCTGAGAACCAAAGAGTCAGGGCACGTGCCTGAGTTGCAGGCCAGATTCCCAGTAGTGGGTGTGTGAGAGGCAACCACACACTGATGTTTCTCTCCCCCTCTTTCTCTCTTCCTTCCTCTCTCTAAAAATAAATAAATAAAATCTAAAAAAAAATCACCTCACCTCTCAGTGCCTGAGCCGCCTCATCTGTAAAATGAGGTGCTCCCCAAAAGCCCCTACGTCACCAGGGTTACGGCAAGAATTAGGCAACTTAACATATGCGAGGCGTACGGCACAGAGAAATACCATAATATGTGTCAGTGTACATGCATCCAGCCCAGGCTGAGCCCTGACTTACATCCTGTTATAAAGCTCTCAAACAGGCCCTGGCTGGTGTAGCTCAGTGGATTGAGCACGGGCCTGCGAACCAGACGATCGCGGTTCGATTCCCAGTCAGGGCACATGCCTGGGTTGCAGGCCAGTTCCTGGCAGGGGCAAGTTCCTGGCAGGGGATGCATGAGAGGCAACCATACATTGATGTTTCTCTTCCTCTCTCCTTCCCTTCCCCTCTGAAGATAAATAAATAAAAAATATTTAAAAAAAAACAAAAAAACTCTCAAACAATGCCAGGAGGTGCACACTCCCATGAATCGGTTTTATAGGTGAAGAAACTGAGGCTCTTAATACACCCATCATGAGTGGCAGCACTGGGATTCTCATAAGATCTGTCAGACTTCTGTTTCAAAACCAGGATGCTCAGCCACCTCTTAAAGTTACACTTGGAGACAAAAATCCTCAACAAAACACCAGCAACTGAACCCAGAAGCATATTTTTTAAAGGATTTTTTATTTAATTATTTTTAGAGGGGAAGGGAGAGAAAGAGGGAGAGAAACATCAATGTGTAGTTGCCTCTTGCATGCAAGAGGGGACCTGGCCTGCAACCCAGGCATGTGCCCTGATTGGGAATCCAACGAGTGACCCTTTAATTCGCAGGCCAGCACTCAATTCACTGAGCCACACCAGCCAGGGCTGAACCCAGAAGCATATTAAATAGATTATTCACCATGATGAAGTGAGATTTATTCCAGGAATGAAAGGCTGATTCAACACACGGAAGTTAATCAACGTAATACGCATTCACAGAATGAAGGAAAAACCACAAGATCATCCTGACTAATGCAGAAAAAGCATTCAACAAAATTCAATACCCTTTTGGAATAGGTAGATACAACCCATATCTACCTCTTCACACAACCAAATAAAGAACAACAAATTTAAAAACAAAAACAAAAACAACCAGAACTGCCAGAAAAATCGAACTGTACAGAAGTCCAACAACCAAGGAGTCAAAGAATAAACATTCATTCAGACTGGTAGGAGGGGAGGAGACAGGCAGCCAGGGTGGAGAGGATGCCCAGCAAGGTGGTGGCTGCAGGACCAGGTGGTCCCATATTTGCATGCAGATAAACCAGGAGGCACAACTGGGGAGCGAGGCAGACCGCACAACCCAAGGTTCCAGCTCGGGGAAATAAAGCCTCAAAACCTCTGGCTGTAAAAATCTGTGGGGATTGCAGCAGTGGGAAAAACTATCAGTCTCACAGGAGAGTTCACTGGGGAGACCTACAGGGTCCTAGAAAGTAAAAAAACCCAAGCAATCATGAATCAGCACCAGAAGAGCCCAATTTGTGGGTAGCAGGGGAAGTGACTGAAAGTTGGCAAATAGCTGAGCAAGCAGGATTGTTTCCTTTCTGACCCCTCCCCTAAAGACAGCACCACAACACAGCATGTCGCCCCACCCTGGTGCATACTTAAGGCTCTGCCCCTTACTATGTAACAGGTGCACCAAGACAAAAAATATATCCCAAATAAAAGAACAGATCAAAACTCCAAAAATAGAACTAAGCGATGAAGAAATAGCCAATCTATCAGATGCAGAGTTCAAAACACTAGTAATCAGGATGCTCACAGAAATGGTTGCGCATAGTTGCAAAATAGAGGAAGAGGTGAAGGATATGCAAAGTGAAATAAAGAAAAATAAGGAACCAACAGTGAAGGGAAGAAAATCAGGACTCAGATCAATGATTTGGAACAGATGGAAGAAATAAACATTCAATCAGAACAGAAATAAGAATTCAAAAAACAAGGAGAGGCTTAGGAACCTGTGGAACAACTTTAAAAGTTCCAACATCTGAATCATAAGGGTGCCAGAAGGAGAAGAGGAAGACCAAGAAATTGAAAACTTATTTGAAAAAATAATGAAGGACTTCTGGCCAAGATGGAGGCATAGGTGGAAACATTGTACTTCCTTGCCCAACCTAATTTATGAACAACAAATATTTTAAAACCAGAATGCAACCAAAACAGAGAGAAAATTAAACTGTACCAAAGTCTGACAACAACTAACCATTCAGCCAGACCGGTAAGAGGGGTGGAGTTAGCAGCTTGCGGAGACAGGGCAGGAAAAAGCTGCCGGACAGACCCAGGTGCACAGGTGGCGGCTGGCAGATCCCAGGTGTGGAGTGGCAACAGGCAAATCCAGTGAGGGCGCAAGGTGGCTGGCTGACCGTGGTCACACATTCGTGTACAGATAAACCAGGCAAAGGAGAGAACAGTGAGATAGACCGTGCAACCCAGGGCCCCAGCGCCAGGAAATAAAGTCTAAAAGCACCAACTGGAAAAACTTTTGGGGGTTGAGGTGCCAGGAGAGGCTCCCAGGCTCAAAGAGAGTTCATTGGAGAGACACACAGGGTCCTGGACGGTGCACAAGCCCACATATCTGGGAACTAGCACCAAAAGGGCCCAATTTGCTTGTGGGAAGCAGCAGAGGGGGACCGAAATCTGAGAGAAAGCCCAACAAATGCCATTGCTCCCTCTCTGACCCTGCCCCCAGTCACAACCCAGCAACTGGGTAGACCCACCCTGGTGAACACCTAAGGCTCTGCCCCTCATACGTAACAAGCACAAACAGACCAAAACATTATGGCTCAAGAAGAACAGCTCAAAGCCCCAGAGCCAATACTTCTAAGTGACCAAGAGATAGCCAACCTATCAGACGCACAGTTCAAAACACTGGTGGTCAGGATGCTCACAGAACTGGTTGATTTTAGTCACAAATTAAATGAAAAAATGAAGGCTTCACTAAGTGAAATGAAGCAAAATGCACAGGGAACCAATAGTAATGGGAAGGAAACTGGGACTAAAATCAATCAAGTGGACCAGAAGGAAGAAAAAAAACAACCAAATAGAAAACAATGAAGAAACAAGAATTCAAAAAAATGAGGAGAGGCTTAGGAACCTCCAGGACATCTTTAAACGTTCCAACATCCGAATTATAGGGGTACCAGAAGGGGGAAAGAAACAGCCACGAGTGGAAAACGTATTTGAACAAATAATAAAGGGGAACTTCCCCAGTCTGGCAAAGGAAATAGACTTCCAGGAAATCCAGGAAGCTCAGAGAGTCCCAAAGAAGTTGGACCCAAGGAAGAACACACTAAGGCACATCATCATTACATTAGCCAAGATTAAAATGAAGGAGAGAATCTTAGAAGGATAAGGGGACAGTCACCTACAAAGGACTTCCCATCAGACTGTCGGCTGATTTCTCCAAAGAGACCTTATAGGCAAGAAGGGGCTGGAAAGAAGTATTCCAAGTCATGAAAGACAAGGACCTACATCCAAGATTTGCATCCAGCAAAGCTTTCATTTAGAATTGAAAGGCAGATAAAGTGCTTCTCAGATAAGGTCAAGTTCAAGGAGTTCATCATCACCAAGCCCTTATTATATGAAATGTTAAAGGGGCTTATCTAAGGAAAAGAAGATTTTCAAAACTATGAACAGTAAAATGACAACAAACTCACAACTATCAACAACTGAACCTAAAACAAACAAAAACAAAGACAAACTAAGTAAACAACTAGAATAGGAACAGAAGCAAAGAAATGGAGACCACATGGAGGGTCATCACTGCGGAGGGGAAGAGGGGAGAATGGGGGAAAAGGTACAGGGAATAAGAAGCATAAATTGTAGGTAAATAGACAGGGGAAAGTTAAGACTAGTGCAGAAAATGGAGAAGCCAAAGAACTTATATGTGCAGCTCATGGACATGAACTAACGGGCAGGGAATGCTGGTGAGAAGGGGGTTGCAGGGCAGAAGGAAATAAAGGGGAGAAAGAAGTGGGACGAGTGTAATAGTAAAATCAATAAAATACACTTTAGCCCTGGCTGGTGTAGCTCAGTGGATTGAGCACGGGCCTGCCAATCAAAGGGTTGCCAGTTCGATTCCCAGTCAGGGCGCATGCCTGGGTTGCAGCCAGGTCCCAAGTTGGGGACATGTGAGAATAACCACATATTGATGTTTCTCTTCCTGTCTTTCTGCCTCCCTTCCCCTCTCTCTAAAAATAAATAAATAAAAATTTTAAAAAATAATAAATAAAATGTAGTTTAAGAAATTTCAATACCCTTTCATGATAAAAAAAAACACTCAACAAACTTGGAATAGAAGGAAACTTCCTCAACCTGACAAAGGAGTTATGAAAAAGTTGCAGCTAACATCACACTCAATGGTAAAATGCTGAAAGTTTTCCCCTAAAATCAGGAACAAGATAAGAATGTCCATTTTCTGGAGTAAAAATAGCCTCTTCAACAAATGATGTTGGGAGATCTGGACAGCTACATGCAAAAAAATGAAACTTGAGCACCAACTTACACCATACAGAAAAATAAATTCAAGGTGAATAAAACACTTAAATATAAGCTGTGACACCATAAAAGTCCTAGAGGAGAACATAGGCAGGAAAATTTCAGATATCCCATGCAGCAATATTTTCACAGATATTGCTGGATGTTCCACAGGTGCACAGATGCACAATGTCCCTAGAGCAAGGGACATAAAGGGAATAACAAACAAATGAGATATCATCAAAATAAAAAGCTTTTGTGTGGCTAAAGAAAACAGCATTAAAGGGAAAAGAGAACCAACCTTAAGGGAAAACATATTTGCAAATGATACCTCAGACAAGGGTTTGATCTCCAAAATGTATAAAGAACTCACACAATTCCACTCCAGGAAGACAAATAACCCAATTAAAAAATGGGTAAAGGCCCTAGCTGGTATAGCTCAGTGGATCGGGCACGGGCCTGTGAACCAAAGAATGACGGTTCGATTCCCAGTCAGGGCACATGCCTGGGTTGCAGGCCAGTTCCTAGCAGGGGACACAGGAGAGGCACACATACGTTGATATTTCTCTCCCTCTCTCCTTCCCTTCCCCTCTAAAGATAAATAAATAAACAAAATCTTTTAAAAAAGGGGTAAAGAACTTGAACAGACACTCTCCAAGGAGGACATACAGAGGGTCCAGAGACATGAAAAGATGCTCAGCATCACTAGCCATCAGAGACATGCAAATTAAAACCACATTGAGATACCACCTCACACTGGTCAGAAGGGCCATCACAAACAAAGCAACAAGCAACAAGTGTTGGAGAGGCTGTGGAGAAAAGGGAACCCTAGTGCACTGTTGGTGGGACTGCAGAATGGTGCAGCCACTGTGGGAAACAGTATGGAATTTCCTCAGAAAACTAAAAACGACTGCCTTTTGACCCAGCAATTCCACTGCTGGAATGATACCATAAGAATCCTGAAACACCATTTCTAAAAAACCCATGCACCTCAATGTTCATAGCAGCACAATTTACAATAGCCAAGTGCTAGAAGCAGCCTAGGTGCCCATCAGTAAATAAGTGGATCAAACAACTGGTACATTTACACAATGGAATACTACAAAGCAGAAAGAAGGAACTCCTACCCTTCACAACAGCATGGATGGAACTGAGAGTATTAAGCTGAGTGAAATAAGCCAGGTAGTGAAAGACAAATACCATATGATCTTACCTATAAGGGAACCTAATCAGCAAAACAAACAAGCAAGCAAAATACAACCAGAGACATTGAAATAAAGAACAAACTGACAGTAATGGTTGGGGGGAAGGGAGAGGAATAATGGGGAAAAATAGGGAAAGGGTTGTCAAGGAACATGTATAAAGGACACATAGACAAAGCCAAAGTGGGGAGAATCAAGGGTGGGAGGAGGGGACGGGGGTTGGGGGGGTGTGGGGGGTGAAAATGGAGACAACTGTACTTGAACAACAATAAAACACACACACACACACACACATACACAAAAGAATGCCCATTCTCATCACTTCTATTCAACAGTATACTGGAAGTCCTAGTCAGAGCAATAAGACAGGAAAAGGAAATAAAGGCAACCAAGTTGAAAAGGTAGAAGTAAAATTATCTCTATTTGCAGATGACATGATCTTGCATGTAGAAAGTCCTAAATAATTCACAAATTATTAGTGTTAATAAGTGAATTCACCCCTGACTGGTGTGGGTCAGTTGATTGACTGCCAGCCTGTGAAGCAAAGGATCGCTGGTTCAATTCCCAGTCAGGGCACAATGCCTGGGTTACAGGCCAGGCCCCTGGTAGGGGGTACATGAGAGGCAACCACACATTGATATTTCTATCCCTCTCTTTCTCCCTCACTACCCCTCTAAAAATAAATAGATAAAATCATTTAAAAATGAAAAAATAAATTAATAAAAACCAGTCACATTTATATACACTAGAAATTAAGACATTAATTTCATTTGCAATAGCATCTAAAAGAACAAAATGGTTATGAATAAATATAACCAAGGAAATAAAAGACATAAATACTGAAAACTACAAAATATTACTGAAAGAAGCCCTGACTGGTATGGCTTAGTGGGATGGGCATTGCCCCACAAACTGGTCATCAGTTTTATTCCCTGTCAGGGCACATGCCTGGGTTGTGGGCCAGGTCCCCAGTTGGGGGCATCTGAGGGGCAACTAATTGCTGTTTCTCTCTCACATTGATGTTTCTCTCCTTCTCTTTCTCCCTTCCTTCCCCTTTCTCTCAAAATGAATAAAATCTTTTTTAAAATTACTGAAAGAAATTAAAGAAGACCTAAATAAACAGAACGTCTATGTTTATGGATCGGAAGACTTCATCTTGTTAAAATGGCAATATTTCCCATGGTGGTCTAGAAATTTAATGTAACCCTTATCAAAACCCAGTGGACTCTCACAGAAATGAAAAAGTTAATCCTAAAATTTACATGGAATTGCAAGTGACTCAGAATAGTCAAAATAATTGGAGAAAGAACAAAATAAAATTTACACTTTTCGATTTTGAAACTTACTCTGAAGCTGCAGTAATTAAAAAAAAAAGTGATACTGGCATAAGGATAGACAAGTAGGCCAGTGAAAAAGAACTGAGTGCCTAGATAGCTACCCACACATCTACAGTCCATTGATTTTCTTGGAAATATTGGGGCCAAGACTATTCAATGGAGAAAAGATAGTCTCATTAACAAATGGCGCCAGGACTACAGATACACACATGGAAAAAAATGAAGATGGACCCCTACTGACACCATTTACAGAAATTAACTCCAAAGGGATCAAAGACCTAAATGTGAGAGCTAAAACTATAAAACTCTTAGACTAAACATGGGATTTTATACACAAAACATTGAAGAAAGGGAGGGGCTTAGGGAGTCCTATCTTGTCAATCAATAAAGTTCACTATACCAAAAAAACCCCCAAAAGACAAAAAAGAGTCGCAACAAATTTCTGGCCCCACATGCTCTTCCAGAACCCTGTCTCTCCCCCCAACAGAAGTAGGGCCAAGCCCTGGCTGGTGTAGCTCAGTGGATTGAGCGCAGGCCTGCGAACTAATGGATCTCGGTTCGATTCCCAGTCAGGGCACATGCCTGGGTTGCAGGCCAGTTCCCAGTGGAGGACACATGAGAGGCAACCATACATTGATATTTCTCTCCCTCTCTCTCTTTCCCATCCCCTCTAAAGATAAATGAATAAAATCTTTAAAAAAAAAAAGTAGGGTCAGTGTTGTCTTTCCTTGGTCTGGGAAGACCTCTGTCCTTGTTTGGCCAAACAGAACACCACAGAAGCAATGCTGTGGTTTCCAAGTCCAAAGAGGAAACACAGATTCCTCCTGGTTAGTACCAGGGTTAAAGCAACCTCAGTCTCTCTCCCTCACGCTCCTTCCCCCCACCACTCCCTGTTTTGGAGCCCTGAGCCACCATGTGAGAAGCCCAGCTTTCCTCAAGCTTCCACACTGTAGTCTCCCGTGTGACCACCACGCACACCATGACCGAAGCGTGTGAGAGACCTGGCGCCAGACACTCACTGAGCCTTCCCACACTCCTGACCTACAGCAACGTGAGAGGTAATAAGTGATTGGAATTTTAAGCCACTCAATTTTGGAGAAACTTGTTATGCACAACAGATAACTGAAACACGTACTATGCTATTCTCCAGAAATAGCAGCTGCTATTGTTAAGTGCATCTCAAATATCTCCACACTGGCCATTGGCAGGCACCGATCTGTGCTGACTAATCAATACTGACACGCCTGCTTGCAGGTCTGAAATTGTGTGTATGAGTGAGGAAGGTGAGGGTATTGACTCATTTGCAGGCCTTAGAGCTCTTGCCAGTGAGGATTTCGGAAGCATGCAGGCATCCTTGAGTAGAGACTAGTAAGGTCTGCCAGGTACAGGTGTTGTTTAACTTGCCCATTATCTCCCTGCTTTGAGTAACAGCACCACAGATTCTCTTTGGGAAACCCCATTTCAATTCTGGCTAAGTCGGTCTTGGCGCTCCACCTCTCCTGGCCCAGGGGAAGCCAGGGACCTGAGCCAGGCCAATTCCATGCCCTCTCACCAGAAACTGGACCCAAAGCATTGGGAGGTAGGTTCATCTCACAATGGTGTCCTGACGAACTGTCCCCTGGTGCAGTGGCCCCAGGCTGCCCTGCTCTCTGCCCTTTCTGATACTTCATGCTCTGACTGCCCTTCGATTTGGTTGTGTTCCTCACCCAGTGATATATGTATTGATTTTAGAGAGAGGAAGGAGAGAGCGAGGAACTTCGATGTGAAAGACAAACATGGATAGGTTGCCTCACACCCTCAGTATGAGGCAACCTATCAGGGACGGAACCCTCAGGGATCGAACCCTCAGCCTCAGTATGCACCGTGACTGGGCATCCAACTTGTACCATTTCTTTTTTTTTTTTCCAGAGGTGTACTACCTGGCAAAGACAGACCCAACAACAGTGCCATTTATGAAACATCTACAGACCAAGGTTGTTTTTTCTTCCTACTCTTCACAACTTGTACCATTTCGATGCATGGGGCAACAGTCCAGGTGAGCCTCCCAGCTAGGGCTGCCCTTTGATTTTGTGAGATTTCTTATATCCTTTCTAAAAAAAATTTTTAATATTTTATTTATTTATTTTTAGGGAGAGGGGAAGGGAGGGAAAAAGAGACAGAAAAACACTGATGTCAGAGACATCAATCAGTTGCCTCTCCTGTGCTCCAACTTGGGACTGAACACCCAACCCAAGCATGTGCCCTAACCAGGAATCGAACCAGCAACCTTTCGCTTCAGAGGATGATGCCCAAACCAACTAAGCCACACTGGTCAGGGCCGTGGGTTTAATATTTTAAATTTATTTTCACCTGAGGACATTTCTGCATTGCTTTGAGAGAGAGAAGAAGAGAGAGGGAGAAGAGAGAGAGAGAAACATCGATGTGAGAGAGGCATTGACTGGTTGCCTCCTGAATGCACCCTGACCAGGGATTATATGCACCTGGACCAGGAATTGCAACTGACCAGCAATCAAACCCACAAGCCAGGTATATTCCCTGACTGGGAATCGAATCTGCAACCCTTCGATCACGGGACAAACGCTCCAACTGAACCACTAGGCCAGGGCCATGAATTATATTTTAGATTTAAGTTAGCCAGATCAGTTTCTATCGCCAGCAACCAAAGAACTGGCCGATGTAGGGGGCTGAGACTGCGGTTTCCTACAAAGTTGGGCAAGGGACCGAATTCAGCGCCCAGGGTTCAGGGCAGAACAAAAACGCTATTTCCCACCATCTGTTGCAAGCAGAGAAGTGGAGCCGCACTCCAGCGTAGCAACAAGATGGAGAAGCCGAGGCTCTGACACAGGGAGGGGAGCCGCGGCCACGCTGCACCGCCTGCCTCCGGAGGTCTCTCACGTGAGACAGGGGCCAACCTGCATTTCACTGAAGCCACTGCTATTGGGGGATTTCTGTCACAAGCCTCAGAATCTTAACTGTGAGGATGCTTCTGAAGAGAGAGCCCATTTGTTGCTTTCATCTGATTCTCAGATGGCACCTTGACCTCCCAAAATATAAAGAAACAAAGACAAAATGAATCAAGGCTGAAGGAAGAGTCGGGGGAGGGGTGTGGTTTGAGAAGGGCCTGAGGGAGCCTCATGGGGGCAGGAAACCCCACCACTTGGCCCCGGGTGGGGTTTATCCATAAGCAAAAATTCCTGGAGCTGGACACAGAATGCACATTACTACTGTATGTATATGATCCTCAGCTAGAAAAGTTAGAGAACCATGAAGAACTGCTGATAACAAGGAGGATGGTGATAACCAGTGTTTTCCTGAGTGCCTCCTACATCCCAGGCATATATTCCAACTCCTGTGCATTAACCCATCCAAGTCCACAGTAATTCTCTAGGCTAGGAGGCTGAGCTCAGTCCCTTTTCCAGATGAGGACACCAGGCCTGGAGAGGAGAGGCGATGGCTTGCGAGACTCCACTCAGCAGGCCGGGGATGGAGCTGGACTGCCGGGGAACCAGAGAGGAGAGTCAGCAGCCCCTGGGCTCTGGCGATACTCACGGAGTCCTTAAGCGCCAGGAAACAGTGGCAGATCCAGCGGCGGGTGGTCCCGTCACGGCAGATATAAGAGAAAGCCTTGTCCAGGTTGCGGTCAGGGGCACAAAAGGAGACTTTTTCGATGGTCTGGTCCACCAGCAGGTCCTGGGAGCAGTCAGGAAGACCAGGAGAGAAATGTGAACTTTCACATACTCCTTCAGCATCCCTGAGTGTCTGGTCCATAAGCCATCCTGACCGGGGTAGGCACACCTGGCAGTCACTGTGGATCCTGCTGTGGACCCTGCAGGCATGGGGCTCCCAGTTAAGCGCAGAAGCAGACTCATCCCCAGGAGAGGGCCCAGAGTCACGGCCAGACATAAGAAGGGAAGCACAGACACAGAGGTCAGGGGTGGGATGGGGAGGCAGCACAGGGACGAGGAGGTGCCTGACCCAACCTGGGTGGGGAGGTAGGGTCAGGCAAAGCTTCCTGGAAGCAAAGGGCAGAGAACAGTAATTCAGGCTGAGGGAACTGCCTGTGCAAAGGTGTCGATGCTGTTCGGTCATTAACCTAACTGTCGTCATGTGCTAGCTGCCTCCTCTGGTGGTCTCTGGGCTGGAGACAGGGAATTCAAGAGTGACAGATACCCAGATCCTGGCCCCACAGCATCCTGTCTGGCTGGGTGGACTGACAACACACATCTAACTGCTAACACCGGTCTGAGTACGTATACCCCACCAGGCGATAAAGACCAACCGCCACGCTGAGCAGCAGTGCATCGGGAGTGTCACGGGAGGGGTTAGGGCTTTGCATGGAAGTTCTTGAACTTTGCGTAATTGTGAGAACCCAACAGGAAAAACTCTATTTTTCTAGTAAAGCTCTATGACTCCGAATTCCTCCTCCCTTGACTTCCTTTTCCTTCTACAAATATTCCTCCATCTTGGCCCGCAGGCCACGCTGGCCATGTCTGCTTGCATTCGATTGCAATTCTTTCCCAGATAAACCCTTTTCAGGGAGGAAACACCTAGTTGTGTGATATACTTTCCTTGACAGATGACGAGATTGAGGAACAGAAGGGCTGCATCTCACACCCAGGGTCACCCAGCTGATAAGTGGGCGAGCTGGTGGGATGGAGCTGAGGCAGCTGCTCCAGTCTGCTCTCACCCACTACCGACGTCGGCTCACAAGCCACCGCAGGACGCAGTCCTGAAGTGTGACTCTCAGAGATGTGCCAAGATGTTACAGAAGGCCCCTGAGGGAGGGGCATCCTAGCGGTGGGTGGGAACGCACCCTCGGCCCCATTCGAGCAGGGTGAAGAAAGGGGCCCTCTCCCACCCCCACGAGCCTCCTACCTTGGTCTTGTCATCCACCACTCGGAGCCCATCAGCTGACACCCACAGGACTGACTTCACGGACTTCCGGCCCATCTGGGAGGAAGGTGAGAACAGAGGGCGTGATCAGGGCTGTCTCTTCCGGCCTGACCTTGCTCCTCCCTGCGCCAGCCCCTCGCTCACCGCCTTCAGCCTCTTCACTGCGTCTTCACACACGTGCATCCCCCTGGACTCCTCCACCTCCACGTGGCCCAGGTACTTGGGAGGGAGGAAAAACAGGGTGTGGAATAAGCACAGCAATCAGTAATTCTTAGTGTCCCCTGAGCAACTGCGATGCACCACACAATGTCCTAAGCATGTCGCATGTGCTTAGCACTCATTTACTCTGCACCCCAGCTCTCCGAGGGAGGTCCCCCGTTCCTATCCCAGATACACAGATGAGAAACTGAAGCACACCACGCAGTAGTGATTCCCACCCTGCACCCGTCTCTGGGCCTTAACCCACCACTGTTGTCCTTCTGAGCGCCAGCATCTGCACCTCTGCACCCAAGGGCTGGCCCCAGCAATGCCTCATGGGAGTTGGGGCACACCCCCCCCCCAGCTCCCTCCTGCTATGCGGGGGTGGCTCTATTTCCCAAAGTCCCCAGTGGCATTCAGCTCAGCTGCCCACAGCTGTAGTTTAGTGACCCACCAGTGACAGGCTGCCTTCCCTTCCCCACTCCACCAGCATTTCCTGCGCCTCCCAAGTGGACCCCTCACACTCATGGTCTGCATCTGAAGATCTAGAGGAAGGGACCAAGTTGGGATTTGAACCTGAACCTGCTCTCTCACAGATTGAAGTGTAGTGCGCATTGTCAAGTGTCATGGAGGGCTTTGCAAATGGTACAGAATTTTTGCGACCTTCCAGTGCCCTCTGGAAATTGTCAGCTCCCACAAAACGGGTGACCCAGGCAGGATGTCCCCCCCCCGGTGACATTTTCCTGGTACAAGAGAAAGTACGCTGGTGTTTAATCCTAACTCTGCAGGACTCAAGCTGTGGGGTTGCGCATGAGCAGGCTCCACAGCTCTTCGTGCATGCACTGTCTCTGCCATGGGGGGCGGGACCTCACCCAGCTGGGACCCGCATGCATCCCACCCCCACCCATGCCCCGCCCACTCACCCTGACAGGGAAGCTGCACGTGCCCTTGCGCACCGCATCCTCGTCTGCCTGCCACTGATGGGGCCGCGACGCCTCAGGCACGTAGGCTGGCTTCCTTCGCCTCAGGCTCTGCCGTAACTTGTTCATAGTGCCTGCCCCCTCTGGTGACACCGGACAGGGAGTAGGTCAAAGGCCAGGATCGGAAGACCCACACAGTGCTCAGGGAGTGGACACAATGCTCAGTGGGCACAGAGTCAGATAACAAAGGAGTAAGGTTACAGGGTTAGGGGGTCACTGGGTCAGGGGACATGACATTCGGCAGCAGTCAGGGGACACGGGGGATGGGGATGACAAAAGGCAGGGTCAAGACTCGAGGCAGAGCGCAAGAGTCAGTGCGGAGATTCAGAAGACATGGAGCTGAGGGGCAGGGAGGTCTGGTATGGGGGTCACAGCTTTCGGGGACCTGGAAATGGGGATGCGGCAGTCTAGAATAATGAGGAACCAAAGCAATGGGAAGTCAAGGCAATGGAGAGTACTGGGTTACAGGGCATGAAGTCAGGGGTCACGAGGTCAGGGGCTGAGGTGGTCAGAGGGCACAAGAGTTGGGAGTTGCCTAGGTCCAATGTTCGGGGGGTCTCATAAGGTCCCGAAACTGAGGTCCAGAGCCAAAGCCAGAGAGTATGGACAACAGTGTGTAGTGTCAGGTGTGGTACGCTGGGGCAGTGCGCACCTGTGACTCCCAGAGGCATGGGTGAGGGTGGAGATGGCCAGCTACTAAGACAATCCTCCCTGACTGAAACACTCTTCACTGAGAAGCCGTGCTGACAGTCCCAGGAGGGTGAGCAGATGGGGACTGTGTGTGTGTGCGACTATGTGGCTGGTGTGTCTGCACATGGTGTCTGGGAGGGTGTCCAGAGCAGAACCTGCCACTGCAGTGAGTGTGTATTTCTGAGGGCTATACAGGAGGATGTGGGTCCCAGGGGTTGCTCCCTAGAGTGTGTGCCTGTGCACACTGTCCACGGCGGGGTCTGTGCCCAAGAGTGTGGTCATTGTCTGTGAGTACGAGTCCCTGAAGGTTGTTGCTGAAGGGTATGTATGTGTGAGCGCTTGTGAGTGTGTCAGCAAATGTTGCCGGTGAGGTGAGGATGTGTTCCTGAGCAGGAAGAGGTCTTTGAGGCTGTATGTCTGTGTGAGGGTGTGGCCTTCGTCACTGATGACTGTTGTCATCGTTGAGAGTATGTATGAGTTACCCAAGAGACCATGCGGGCGTCCAAGACTGCAGCTGTTGTTTGTTGAGGATATGTCTGTCAGAGCATGTGACTGTTGTAGAGGTGGGTCCACGGGTGTTGTTCTGAGGGTGTGTCAGTACACACCCGTGAATCTGTAAGGTGTGTGAGAATGTGAGGTGTGTGTTGTTTTTTAGAGCTGCTCATGGCTGTTATTTGTGAGACTGTGTCTGTGTGCAGAAGTGTAGCTCTTTTTTGTTAAAAAGAAGTTTTTTTAAAGACGTTATTTATTTTTTATTTTATTTATTTATTTTTTAAAAGATTTTATTTATTTATCTTTAGAGGGGAAGGGAAGGACAGGAGAGAAATATCAATGTATGGTTGCCTCTCATGAGTCCCCTGATGGGAACTGGCCTGCAACCCAGGCATGTGCCCTGACTGGGAATCGAACCGCGATCGTGTGGTTCGCAGGCCCATGCTCAATCCACTGAGCTATACCAGCCAGGGCAGGACGTTATTTATTTTTTAGAGAGAGGGGACGGGAGGGAGAAAGAGAGGGAGAGAAACACCGATGCACGAGAGAAACATGGATGGGTCGCCGCTTGCATGCCCCGAACCGGGGACCTGGCCCACAACCTGGGCATGTGCCCTGACCGGGAATTGAACTGGTGACCCTTGGGTTCACAGGCCGGCGCTCAATCCCCTGAGCAGCACCAGCGGGGGCTACAAGTGGAGCTCTGTAGGAGAAGATGGGTCCAGAGGTGGAGTCTGTGAGGCATGTCTGCTTGAGGAAGTTTGGCTGCTATCTGCGGAAGTATGGGTCCGTACATGCTGTCTGCTGTGGGTGTGTAATGTGGCCCTGGGGTCAGAATCTGCTCGGTGTCTGTCGTCCCCAGTCTGAAAGAGTCAGGTCGTTGTCTGGGAATGTGTCTGTATGTTGGTGTGAACCTGCACTTGTGGTGCGGGAGGTCGATGTGTGCCTCAGTGTCCCGGTGTGTGTCTGAGCATGAATCAGGCTTGAATGGCCACTGAGTGCACAGGGAAGAGGTTTGAAGGTTTCCACTCATGAGAGTGATTAGGCTGTGTGACTGCAGGGACAGTTTCTCTGGTCATGTCAGTCAGACCCACCCACCCACTCAGTCCCTGCCCCATCTCCACCCATCACTCACCTGGCTCCGTCCTGGAGGTTTCGGGGGGCCCCAGGGCCCCACAGGGGGCTGGGGACAGATGTTTCTCAGGCCTCCTGGGTCCACTCTGCTCAAGGGACAGAAGAGAAGGTGAGAGGCCGGCTTGGGATGCACTCGGTGCCCTACCTCACCCGCTCTTTGGACATCAGCCAACACCCCTCCATCTCAGGCTCCCTGATGAAGGCTTGGTTGTCATAGCAACTGTTACAAGGGAGATGAGCCCCCTGGTTGCAAGGGCTCAGGAACAAGTAAGTGTGTCTGGGGGTGTTTGTTAGGGGATATCCTGGCTTCAGGAGGCCCCCAGTACCCACAGGGATGGTGTGAGGAGGGAGTGGCCTTGCCCTCTAGACACAAGTTCAGGGATGCACAAACATACAGTCACACGTCTGCATGCAACTCATGCCTACAGTTGTCCCCAGCACTGGGTTGCAGGTCTGTACATTTAGTTACACACAGACACAACCCCCAACTATACACACCAGGTCACACAGACACACATAAAGTCACAACCACTATAAATATCTTGTCACACAGCCAAGTTCACAGATATACACAGTCTCACTACAGACATGTTTCCATGCATACAGAGTCCCAGCCTGCCTGGGCACTGCCACACACACCTGGTCACATCAGCTGCTGATGTGTGGTCACTTTTATTTTCTCAGCCACATGCAAAGACCTGGGCCCAGCATACCCACCCAAGTGGCACATGTACAGCCACACCCAGTGAGTCACTTTTTCTCAGGCAGTCACCCGAGATACTCCCACTCAGAATCAGACCCAGTCACAAAGACACAATCATAGCCACACACACTTGTCACACCTAGCTCCAATGCTGTGTGTTGACATCTGGTCATGGATGCATGCAGACACACACACATCTGATCACACAGCCACATGTGTTCAATCATCCACAGGCACAAAGCTGCACATGGACACTCAACTTGTATCAGTCACACCAACACACTTTTTGGTTACACACTGTCACACAGTCATGCATACCCCGTCATAGAGGCTCACATTTAGTCACAGTATCAACTAACTTATACAAACCGTCCTCCATCCCCAATCACACAGAGACACTGGTGGCCATGGCCCATGCATTATAGGGAAAGAGGCTTGCACACTTAAGACATGCATATGGCCATCAAGAGACAACTGTCCCCCAGGGTGGCCACACTCAGATATCTGGCCACAGCCAGATAGTCGGCGGTTCAAAATCACAGCCATATACATTTCAGAGGTGGTTGTGCATGCAGAGCCACACAGCCTCAGTACCCACACTACTCAGCCATATACCACAGTTATAGTGCCGTCACCCAATATCCCACACCCAACTGTACCAATCATAGCATCACAGAGAAACACATGGTCTCTCTCCATGAAAACACGCAAGTCACACAGACCAGTGGCCACATACTTGTACAGTCACAGCCCCATGTGGCCAGACACATAGTGTCTCACACACAGAGCCATCAGCACACAATTTCTATTTCACATACCACAAGCACACAGTCACGTGCATGCTCTGAAATGCAGGGACCCAACATAGCATTTATAGCCGTGCTTATGCAAAAGACACAGCTCCTCACAGTTACCCTGTCACCAAATCACACACTCAAACACAAATATGCATGCATGCAGACACACACACACCAAACAGCCACACAGCTACAGAGACTCTCATAGCCTGTGAATAGACATAGACATGGGTACATATAGTCATCCGGGTCACAGACACGCAGGTCACAAACAAATACAGAAGCCCCACTCACCTGCATGCCTCCAACACATACAATAGCCTGATGCCATCACACACAGACACACGTATAAAAATAGAGTCAGACATAGTGAAATAACCCACTATTAGTGGTCAGCCAGGGTTTCAGGCCCCAAGTCAAGTACATAACCCAAATCACACATTCATGATTATAAATGCACACGATCACTCAGTATCAACACACAGATAGATGCCATCATTTACACAACCCCAGTCACACAGAGAGACATGGCTCTGAACACACAAGCAGCACACAAACATACAAGTCACAGTGCTATCACGCAACCCCAGTCACATAGGCACAGTGTGACCAACTTCATCTATAATGGCAGTCACACACCCAGAGTTTGCAGGGACATTGTGTGTCACACAGACCCATGTGTGGCACAAATATAAAACCAGTCACAAATATAACCACAAATGTTCAGTCACTGGGAGAGTCGCACATGGACAGAGTCATAGACACCACTCCACTCACACAGTCACAACTCCACCCACATCTTCAGTCAGCCACGCACACACGTCCAACCCCAGACTTAACACATACACTGTCACATACCCGGTCACAGTTACCGAGGCACACAGACACAGGGTCACTAAAGATGGAACCACAGACACAACTCCACAGTCACAGCCATGCACACACCCAAACATAGACAAAAGTACAGGCTTCATGCACACTGAGCCGTTGTCATACACACATACATAGTCACACAAATGCTGGGGTCACTCACAGACACTACCAGACACAACCACAAGCACAAACAGGCACACACACAGGATTCCTCATAGTCACCAGCTGTAGCACAGACACACACTCAGCCACCTCCCCAACACTTGCTTCCCCCCTCCCCCAGGTACCACACACAAAGCCGCCATCACCTCAGATGCTGCAGACAGACAAGGCTGCACCCGGGCCCTGGGAAACCTCTCCTGGCCGCCTCCCAGCATGAATCCTGGAGCCTGAGGGGCCAGTGCATTATCCGAGGGTGGGGCCACTCCCTGGCAGCTGGGTAGCCCAAGGGACAAAGAGGGTGTCCCAGGGACCTGTGCCCTGAGACCCCTGACCAAGGAGGGGAAGTGCCTGAAATTTCCCTAATTTTATTCAGGCTACGGTGGGGGGGGGGGAGTGGAGTCTCAGGCACAAGGACCTTGTTTTGAGAAGGGGCTGTTCCTAGGACACCGCCCAAGGACTGCGGGGAGAGGGGTGGGATGCTGTGCCCAGGACTCCTCTGAGGCCTGGGGACAGATTGTGCCTGAAATTGCTCTCAGCCTTGGCTTGGTAGGGAAGCTGTGCCCAGGGACTCCATCAAGACCTTGCCTAGAGGGTTGTTGTGCTCACAGACCCCCCTCAGGCAGGGAGGAATCTGGATGGCGTCTGGTCCGGGATCGCCTCCAGCAGGCCTTGGCTTCATCCGGGGGTTGTGTCCCGAACCCATCCCCAAAACCTTGCCTAGGGAGTTGTACAGAAAATCTGTCCCCTGTCCTTGATTTCCCTGAGGGGGAGTTCTGTGTCTCGGACCCTTATCTCCAGGGCCTCGGTAAGGGAGGGAGGGCCTGTGTCTCCCAAGCTTTGGGTCGGTGGGGGTTTGTTCGTGGATTCCCACCCAGGACCACCCTCGCCAGCATTGGCACCCTCTCCATACGGGCGCCGCGGCCGCCTCCCACCCCCCGCCACATCAGCAGCGGCGCCGCCCCCCTACCCGAGCCCCACTCTCCCGCCCTTCTCACTCTGGCCGCCGCGCTCCGGGACATCCAGGGCCCGGGCGCCCCCGCCTCCCGCGGCCCCCGCCAGGCCCGGATCCCCGAATGCTGTTGGTGCTGCTGTTGTAGCGGTGGCGGCGGCAGCTCTGTCCGACGCTGACGGAGCCCACGGACCCAAGGATGGTGCGAGATGCACGCCCGCCAGCCTGCTCGGCTCCCCGAGATTTCCGTTCTGGGGTCGGGGGAGCGCCCCTCCCGCTTCTGCTCCCCGCCCCGGCCCCGCCCACTGGCCCACCGCCTGCTGGATATACAGAAAGACCCCGCCCCTTCGGCTTGCAGGCACCGCCCACACGCAAATATAACCCCGCCCCCTCCCTTACGGCCACCGCCCCGCCACGCCCATTGGCCAGTCCCCGGCTGAGCTTGCACGTGAGCCTCGCGGAGTATCCCCCTAGGTCTTTCGAAGCCTGGACTCCCTTTCCCTTGGTGACCCCTGACCTCAGGTCTCCTTCAGTTCTGTGTCCGAAAGAGTTGCTTCGGGAACCGTCTTGCCGCTCCACATCCTCAAATCTTCCAGCTAACCCCACGGTTTTCCTATCCCAGCGGGGGCTGGCAGAAGCGGTGACAAGGCACTTTTTGCAAGGAATGGGAGGGGAATGAACAGACCCCGGCGTTCCAGCGTGCGATCCTTTTGGCACTGGCGGTGGGGGCGCCAGGCTGGGACTTAGGCGCGGTTCTGGCTGCCGTGGCGTTCCCGCTCCCACCCTATCCCGTGGGTTTGGCAAAGCATCTGGCAGGGGCATTAAGGCCCATTAGCAAAGGCGAGGTTGCTGGGAGCCCGGGCGTCGGGGTGGTGGTGTAGGGGGGAGGACTTCTCAGCTGCCGCAGTCTTACGAGCAGGTGGTCTGCACGTGCGGGAGGGGTTGGGGGTGGGAGGGAAAGGGGAGAAGGAGGTTCCCGGCAACAGATGGCCCAGGCAGGACCAGGGCTTTCAGACAAGAGGGTGGGAGGGGGTTGGCCATCTGCACCTGGAGGCTGTCCGCGAGCTCCTCCTCCCGACCCAGGGCAGAGAAAAGAGCTGGGGAAGGGGAGGGCTGCTTTTATTCATACTGAAGGTTCATACACCCCCCAACACAGAGAAGATGGACAAGGAAAAGACAGCTGGTCGAGGGATGAGGGAGGCAAAGGTGAGGGCTGCCTCCAACTAACATCCCCCCCTCTCATTGGCCAGATCTGTGGGAGTCCAGAGACACAGGCGAGGGGCTCCCCTCTAGATGAGTCTGCATCTCCACCGGGCGTGCAGGGTGCCTGAAACTCTCAAATGTTGGCAGAAATAAATTAATCCCAGGAGTTCCTTGATGCCCACTTTGGGGTGGGGAGAGCTGGATATGGGAGCGTGAAGTGGGGAGTTCCTTAGCCCCAGGATTCCCCAGTCTCCAGCGAAGGGTGCTAGGCCGTACTGGGAAGCCCAGGGAGGCATCCCCAGACCGGAACAGAGGGGAAAGGATGGCCCTCTACTGGCCGGATTCCCTGGAGGGAGCTGTTTGAGGGGTCAGACGAGACCGCTCCTCTGGTCAGGAGGCTTCGGGCAGTGGCTGAGCCTGGCGACCGGCCCAGTAGCGGTGGTAGGTGTCCTGGAAGAGGTCCCGGCAGTCGATGTTGGCGCGGAGGCGGGCGCAGGTCAGGAAAGCCCCCGCCAGCTTGCGGTGCAGGGCGTAGGTCTCCTCCGGCGGTGGGCGGAGCCGGTGCTGCAGCAGCACCGGGATGAGGCCCTGCACTCGGCGGGCAGTATCCCCCGCCCCGAAGTCATAGGGGCCCTGGGTGGCGAAAGGCTCTCCCAGAATCATCACAGCCTCCACATGGGCATCGGAGAATGCCTAGGGGTGGGGAAGAGCAGAGGCACAACCCTTCCTTAACCCAGAATTAACAAGCGCCTCTCAGCTCCCTCACGATGTCCAGTACAAACACACGCCCCGGACTCCTTCCAGAGCCCCTGGAAGGCAAACAGCCCCCAACTCCTCCAAAAGGAAATGGCCTTTTGCTCCCTCTCAGAGCCTCCAATACACAAACAGACCTCACTCTGTAGACCAGAGAAGCAGGTTCCCTTCCCCCATACACTTTCTCCAGAATAGGTAAGTGGTGTCCATTTCCCCAGGGTTCCTGAGGCAAAGCAGCCTCCGTTCCCCCCACTCCTCCCCAGAGCCCCCAAGAATGGATCAGCAGTTCCTCATTCTCCCAGAGTTCCCCAGCAGAGTTAAGCTGCCCCCCCGTGCCCACCCCACCCCTCCCACAACAGATTCCATACCTTACCCCACCCCCCACCCCCACCCCCAGTGACTCCCAACCTTGGTTTCAAAGCCTGTGAGGAATTTGAGGTCCTGGGATTTCTGTAGGACCCGGTCTCTGTCTCCATTGGCTGCAGCCATCACCACCTGGTTAGATGGGTGGGGGGCACAGGGTCAAAGGCTCTGTGGAGTTCAAAGGTTTATGGAGGGGTCTGGGGAACTGGAGAAAGGAGATAGCACCCACTTTCCTTCTCATCTGCCTAGGGCCTCTCACCTAGAAGCCTCTCCTGCCTTGCCTCACCTTGTCCAGCTGTGTCTCAAGACTGTCCTGGGGAGCAGAGCGGGCAGGGGTTCCACCCACCTGACTGGGAACTAGGCAGCGAAAGAGCAGAGGAAAATAGATGTTGAGTGCTGCTCATGAGTCCAGATACTCATGTGGCCAAGGATGGAACTATGACCCCAAACTGTACCCATCTCTGTTCACCTGGTTGTCTGCTGATGTCTGCCTCCTCCTGCACTGAACTGGGAGCCCTGAGACAACAGGAATCCTGATGGGTTCAGTCCCATGGGGCACAGGCTCTGGCACTCAGGAGACCTTTAGTGAACTTTTGTTGAGTAGATTAGCTAAACACCCCTCCAACCATGAGTGCACACGGGGAGAGTTGAGGGTACAAGGACAGACAGACAGACAGAAGCTGCCTGGGCTCAGTCCCAGCTCTGCCACTTGCTGACTGACTCTGGGCAAGGTTCTTCGTCTCAGGCCTCTGATTTCTCATCTGTGAAGTGGGCACATTGGAATCATCTTCCTCATGGGGTTGTTGTGAGGTTAAAGGAAGCGATAGCTATGCAGTGCTGAGCACTGCGCCGGCACGGAGGAAGCACCATGAATACAATCAGCTACCATTATTATTAGGAGGTGGGTGTGAGGGTCCCCACCTCACACGTGAGCAAACAGGCTCAGAGTATGCAATAGAAAGGTGAGGAATGGAACCCGGGAGATCCCTTAACCAGTGAGTTGCCCTTCCTTGAGAGGAAGGGGTCAGGATTAAATCTGTCAGTCCCACTCTGTCTTTGCTTCCATGCCCAAGCCTGTCTGGCCATCCGTGAGACCTATATGGTCCTTGAGGGCCAGTATGACAGGACTTTTTAAAATCGGGAACAACTGGGGAGGTGGCAGGAGAGTCATGCTAAGTAGTCTGGAGGTGGGGTGGAGTGGGGGCAGGGCATGAGGTGTCCCAACTATCCAAGTGACCTGCAGAGGACAGGCCCCAAGAGGCCTGTATATGTGGCAGGAAGTGAGGGTTACCAGTCCCTCCTTCCTCTTCCTACCTCAAGGATGGCCCCACCATGCCCACTACCCAATCCAGAGCCCTGGGCCTTGCCTCAGACACCATTCTTCCTTTCTTCACAGCCTTCCTGGGCTGTCGGCTCCTAGTCTTAAAGACCCCTCGTATTCAGAGGGGGGGTTCCTAATTCAGTCTGTGCCCCTCTCCTGCTCTCCTGCTCCTCCCCTCTCCCCCCCATGGCTCCCCTAGGCACCCGCACAAAGTACAAGCTATGAAGCATGGCTTCTGAGACCCAGTGTGATTTGGTTCCCATCTCATTGTTGGCTCCTCCTCTGCCCCCCACCTACCTCCCGAGTCAGAACATGAACTTCATTTTGGTCCCCTAGGACTTTACTTCTCAAAGTAAAGTGGTTCCTATACCTGAGTGTGTGTTAGCAATGCATCATCTTATGCCAAACTCCAGACCAGAATCCTCGCGTCAGCAGGGCCGTGGGGGCTGAGGGGGTTTCATGTACACATTCAGGTTTGAGAAGTGCTGCTTTAGTGGAGATGTCCCTTCTCATCTCTTAGCTTTGGTACACGTGGTAGATCTGGAATACCCTCCTAGCTTCTCCCTTATGGGTCTCCTCCTCCCTCAGGTCTCAACTCTGATAGCTGCTCCCTTAGGAAGCCCTTCCTGACTCCCCAGGCTGGCCCGTGCTTCTGAGCCCCCACAGTGCCCTGTGCCTCCCCATCCTGGCCCTGGCCACTCTGGGTCTTCACTGTCTGTTCCCTCATTGGACTGTGAGCTCTTCGAAGGTGGGGACCTGGATTGAGTTGGTCATTATTGTCCCCCTGGTTTACCCAGAATAGGGCTGGGTACACAGGTGGTATCAAAGAATGTTTGAATTGATGACTAAATGATTAGAAAACCCAGGTTGAATGTCCAACCTCACCAGTCAGTGAAATGGTGTTCTCTGTGGCCTCTGAGACAAACTGACCCAAGTTAGTGGGAGGGGCAGACAGCGGGTGAGGAAGCACTTCCTGAGGGCAGAGTAGCTCCGTAGGAAGCAGCCGGCCAGTGGGGTATGTGAGGGCAAGGCTGGACTACAAGGTTTGGGACAGTGTGGGTTGCGGGGAGGTGACAGGATGGCTTTCAGAGGCCTCTCTCTTAAGAGGAGGTTAGTCAGGGTTGGAAGCATGGGCTTGGGACCCAGACCACCTGGGTTTGAATCCCAGGTCTGCTGTGACCTTGAGCAAGTGACTTAACCTCTCTGAGCCCCAGTTACTTCATCTGCAAAATGGGGCTAAAAATGGTCCTTACCCCACGGAGTTGCTGAGTGCTTTAAGTCAGTTACTACATGTCTAGCGCTTAAAACAGCACCTGGCATTAAGTGCTTGGCATCGGTTAGCTGCTATTAGTATTACTATTATTTCTTATTTCTTAATTCCGGATACTATACTTCTCCTTCTCACCCTTGCCTCAGTATCCGGCTTGAGCCTCGGCCCACCAGACCACAGGGTTGGGGGGAACTCACCTCAATGTAATGGTCTGTGAATTCGGTCCCAAATTCTCGGCTTGCACCAAAGTCCAGCAGGGTCACCTGGGAAGGAGAACGGTGAAGGAGATGCTGGAAGCCCACCAAGGCTCCCGGCTGTCTGTTGGGGGTGGCCTGGGTCCTCCTGCCAGAGTCCCTGCCTGCTGTCTCGGGGGGCTCCTAGCCTCTGGTCTCCACAATTCAAAGTCACCCCCACATGAAGCTGAAGGGACTTGGATTTTATTTATTTACTTTTTGGTCATAATTGTTTTATATAATAACGTCTTTTAGGTACAGAAAAAAAAAACCCCAGAGAACAAAATATATAGAAGGGTGAACAGAAATCTCACCACCCAACTTAAAATACAAAACAACACCAATGCAAGTGGGGCCTCTGCCCGATGTGTCCCCACCCTGTCTTCTAGGGCCACCACAGCCCTGAAATTTTTATTAAGTGATTATTTCCTGAAGTTGGCGTGTGTGTATTCTACGTTTTCTACATGTGTGCACTCATGAGCGAGTCACGTTTTCTGTATTTAAACTTTATATAAATGGTATTTGTGGTAGTTATCCTGAAGCTTGCTTGCTCCTTGTGTCCAGCGTGATTTGAGGATTTGTCCGCACGGCCGTGTGTAGCTCTGGCTCATTCATTCATTTCCTCCCTGCTGTGTAAGGACTTTGTTGCATGAATGCACCACAGCGAACTCATCTGGTTGATGAACACTGCGGGTGTTTGTGGGTTTTGCTATGAAAAACAGCACTTAATTGACACATACGTAGGAGTTTCTCTGGGGCAGTGGGGTTTGGACAACTGGCCACAACCCATAGTAAGAAATGCAGATTATACATTTCTTACTATGTATAATCTGCATTTATACATAGTAAGCACCAGTGCTAATGCCACATAAATAGAAACGTCAAACAAAAGTGTCCTGATATATTATAGCTCCCTTCCGTCTGTAACACACTGACACTTTCTATCCTATGCCTTTAAAATTAAAAAAAAAAAATGCAGTTGAGACCCAATACATTGACACCGGACTCAGGAAGCGCATCACCTCCCCAGGTTGGAAAAACCCCTCCCTGGGGGTGTCAGCTGAGGAGGGGTGCAGGGTGTGTGCACTTGGGGTGAACGCAGTGGCTAGGGACTGCAGCTGGAGACTCGGCGGCCGCTCCACCTTCAGTGAAGGGCTCAGACGTGATCCTGAGGGTGTACGGCGCTGTGGAAGGGACGGTGTGGCCAGATCTGTGTTTGAGAAAGCTCCCTGGGGAGACTGAGCGGGGACAGGCCACGCTGTTGAGCAATCTGGCAACCACGCACGCGGAGAGTCCTTCCCAGCGAACTCTCATGCCCAGGCCTCTGGGCACACGGTGTTCTTTGCCAAGAGTGTTCTTCCCTGCTCTTTAGCTGGCTACCCTCTCCTCATTTTTCTGGTTTCAGCTTTAATGGCACTTCCTTCAGGAAGGTTTTCTTGACCCCATCCAGACAGGACAGCCACTTTCTCTGGCTTCCCATAGCCTCTGGGGCCTCCCCATCACTGTCACCGACAGCTCTGGCCTGTGCTACCCTGCCATGGCTCTGATTACTCTAGGTCCCCCACTGTCTGGTGATGGGTCCCCCACTGGACCACGAGCTCTGAGGTGAGGATCAGGGTGGTCTTGGTGTCATTATCAAGAGGCAGCGGGGGCTTGGTGTGTTCTATATGAGTGACAAGTGTGATAGTGATGACTAACTGCCTTCCAAAAGTTGTATTCCCTCTTCTCCACTGTCACACTGCCACTAGGAAGCCACTGCCTAGCCAGGAACTCCATTTCCCAGCATGCTTTGCACCTAGGCTGGTTGTGTGAACAGTTCTCATCAACAGAATGGTAAAAGGAATGATGTGTCACTTCTGGTCAAAGAAGTTAGGCAGGGAATTATGCTCTCCATCTCTCCTCCCCTTCCCAGGACAGCACAGTCACCAAAGGGGAGGAGTCTGGGTCTCCACATCACCACAGGGAGGAGGGCTGGCCCAGCCTGTCCTGTGAGTCGGAAACTACTATTGAGTTAAGCTACTGAAATGTTGAAAAATATCTGTCACAGCAGCTGATGTACCCTGACACACAGCACAAGGAACCAACCTGGTGACTGGAGGCATCATACAGGAAGTTGGCCCAGTTGGGGTCCGTCTGCATGAACCGGAACTCAAACAGCTCCCGTAGGCACAGCCGCAGGAGCTGGAAGCAGATCTGGGGGGGGTGGGGTGGGGAGGAGTAACAGACCTCTCGGAGTCACCTCCCCGTGTAAGCCCTCAGGGGCCTGGAGAGGCAGTGGGTCCGGCTGACCCTGCTGGCTCTGCCTGGGGCAGCACCCTCCTTGCTGTCCCACTGGACCAAGTACCTGGTTCCGGATGTCCTGGCTCAGGCCCTGGCACTGGTCCAGGGGGACCCCTCCAACCAGCTCCATGCCCAGCACCCGTGTAGTGCAGAGGTCCTTGATCACTGCTGGCACCCGGAAGAAGGGGTCATCAGCCAACAGCTGCCTGGGGCAGAGGGGCAGGGAGGGGAATGGGACACCTGGAGGTCTCCGCCTCGGAGAAGTCCTTTATGAAAAGTCTGTGTCTTGCCTTCCCTTCTCTCTTTCTCTTGCCTCTGTGTGCCCTGAGTGATGGTTAGTACCTGGCAGGATTCACATTCATTCAGACATTTCGTTCATTCATTCGTCCAACAAACATCTCCATAAGGCCTACTCTGTGTCTGCCCCTCAGCCAGCTGCTGGAGACCCAGTTACCACTTCCCTACCGGAAATACTTCGATGATATCTGGTTGCCCCATGATGAGCTCAATGTATTAAGCTCCATAAACATTACTTTCTGCCCTGGCTGGTGTAGCTCAGTGGATTGAGCACTGACCTGCAAACCAAAGGGGTCACAGTTCAATTCCCAGTCAGGGCACATGCCTGGGTTGCAGGCCAGTTCCCAGCAGGGGGCGCGTGAGAGTCAACCATACATTGATTGATGTTTCTCTCCCTCTGTCATTCCCTTCCCCTTTAAAGATAAATAAATAAAATCTTAAAAAAAAAAAGCATTACTTTCTCATCAACTTATTAATTCATCCCCAAACCAGTCACTGACAAAAAACAGTCACTGATATACAAATCTCCGAGTCCGCAGTGATACTCATTGTCGACTCCCTTGGAGTCGGGACTGGGAATACTGGTTAATTAAGGGAAAGCACCCCTCTCGTTGTCTGTGCCCGTGCTGGACAATGCTGAGACACAGCGGTGGATGGGGCCCAGGCCTGCCCCTTCCGCACACCAGAGACCATACTGTAACAAACAGACCAATAGAATGAGCTAAGTGTGTCAGGGAAAGATTTGGGAGGCAGAGAATTATGAGGGAGGCCTCTGGTTGGGGAGCTGTGGGATGGCTGGAGGAGAGTAAGGTGGGTAGCAGGGAGGTGGGGAGGGGTCAGGTGAGCCCATACAGGTTTTATTCTAAAGACACTGGGAATCCTGTGGGGGAGGGCTCTCCCCCACCCCACAGGGAGTGCTCTGGCCCAGCCCACTTTAAACCTTCCTCCTCCAGGCTTCAGACTTGTATTTCTGTGCTTGTTTATAAAATCTCTATTTGAACCACTCCTGGTGGTCCCGGCCCTGCACTAAGCATTTAATCAGCACAATTCCCTCTTCACTCCCCCGTGAGGACGCTCTGCCAAGGCCGCGGTGCAGATTCAGGCCACCCGGACTATGAAGGGCGGACCTGGGGCTGGAGCCCACATGTGTCTGTCCAGGCCCAGGCCCCAGAACATTGCCTTCCACTGGCCTTTCTCTTACTCTGTATTTACAGAGCTCGGCTCAATAAGCATGTGGGCTACACTGTGGAGGATCTCACTGAGGTATAATTAATTACTGCCTATCACGATGCTTCTAGGATGCTACCACACTGCTCCTGATAGCTATAGTTCATTCATTTTCTTTTTCCTCTTTTTTAAAAAGACTTTATTTCTTTATCTTTAGAGGGTAAGGGAAGGAGAGAGGGAGAGAAATATCAGTGTATGGTTGCCTCTCCTGTGTCCCCTGCTGGGAACTGGCCTGCAACCCAGGCATGTGCCCTGACTGGGAATCGAACCACGATCCTTTGGTTCACAGGCCGGAGTTCATTCATTTTCACTGCTCTATGATATTCCACTGATGAATATACCATAATTAATTTATCCACCCTGATGGATGAATTTCAGAATTTGGGTTTCTTTTTTAAAATTTTTTAAAAGATTTTGTTTATTTTGTTTTTAGAGAGGGGAAGGGAAGGAGAAAGAGGATGAGAAACATCAATGTGTGGTTGCCCCCCATACCACCCTCACTGGGGACGTGGCCCGCAACTCAGGCATGTGCCCTGACTGGGAATGGAACCTGCGACCCTTTGCTTTGCAGGCCCGTGCTCAATCCACTGAGCTACACCAGCCAGGCCAGAATTTGGGTTGTTTCTAATTTGGCCTGCTGCACTGAGCATTCTGGAAAAGTCTGGCGGTGTATACTGCCCTCAACAACTCTAGAGCATTTAGCCAGGAGGGAGACTCTTAGGTTGTATGTGAATATCCAGCCTTAGCGTGTGAGGCCACACTGTTCTCCCAAATCCTCGTCTCAGTATCTGCTCCTGCCCACAGTGTACCAGGGATGCTCTGGAGCCCCGGTGTTCTCTTCCACCCCTGACACCGTCGGCTTGCTCCAGCTTTGTCAGTGCCGCAGGTGTGACCCATTATGCGACTAAGGGCCTGTTGACAAGATCATCCCCACCCTGGACTGAACAGTTATCCAACCCATTTTTCAGGTGAGAAACTGACACTTGGAGAGAGGAAGTGACATGACCAAGCTCACAGACGACACGAAGGATAAACGAAGTAATGAATGGGATGAATGGATGAACAAATGGATGAAGAGGAAAAGAGTTTGCCAGCCCCACCCCAAGACTCCAGTTCCAAGTCAGCCTGGGAGGGAGGGAAGGAAGGAAGGAAGCTGGAAGGAAGAGGTCCTTGAGAGGCCTACGGGGGGCTCAGCTCACCTGAAGTTCTGGGCAGAAGCCGCCTCTCGACGGTAGTCACACTCCCAAGCCAGCTCCTGCAGCAAAGCCTGCAGGCTCTGCTCGGCAAACAAGCCTGATGGGGGCAGCCGTGTCAGTCAAGGAAGGCCGCAGCTGGACCCGCCTCCTACCTCCCCCAGCCCCTTAGGTTCCCACTCATGAATGTCTTCCCTAGCCAATCCTGTCTTTCTCTCTCCATCTCTCTTGCTGTCTCTCACACGTTCTGCTCCAAGCCTTTTACCCCATCGTCTGTCCACACACCTCCCCTCTGTCCTCATGCAACTGTGAGCTTTCCTTGGGTCTGTCTCTTTCACAGGCATGCACACCTGTCTCTAGGCATGTTTCCTAGTCACACACACCACTTACTGTCTTTGTCACACTCTCTCACATTCTCTCCCAATCTCCTGCCCCTGCCTTTCTCTCCCTCACACACACACACATACTCTGCTCCATCTTCTTCAGGCTCTTTCTCAAAAGCTTTAACACAAACACGAGGTCTCCCTTACACTCTCTCACTGCTTCTGTGGCTCTTTTTCAGTCCCTCTCTACACACCTTCTCTGTGTTTCTGAATTTCAGTCTCGGCTTCTGTCTCTCTCAGGCTCCCCAAGTTTGGTTTTTTCTCACACACTGTACTCTGCACTCTCCCCACCTCGGCGCCCCTTCCTTCCGTCTCAAACACACATTCACACACAGGCACACCCTGCCCAAGCTGGTACTCTCCGACTCTCTGCGTCCAGCCCCACTTCCTCTCTGCAGGGCACCCGTCGTACAGTGGGCACCTCACCGTCGGGCAGGGCCACGCTCATCTTCAGCACTGCCAGCAGGTTCTGGACGTCGCTCTGGATGCTCTGGGCAACGCCTGGGTACTGCAGAGGGAGGAGTCGGGGCAGGATGGGAGTCATTCCTCTGGGGCAACAGGTGCCCACCACGACCCATCAGCTTCCCCTCTCACCTGGATCTTCACGGCCACTTCCGTCCCATCCCTCAGCATTCCCTGGTGCACCTGCCCAATAGAGGCGGCAGCAAAGGGCACCTCCTCCAAAGAGACCACCTTGGCCTGCCAGTCCCTGCCGAGCTCCTCTTCCAGAACTCTCTGGGGGGGAGAGTGGTGGTAACAGTCATCGCTATGATTATAGGCAGCGGAGCTCATTCCCTGTGCTGAGCACATTATAATAACTCCAGCACTCACCACACACTGGGCCTGGACTAAGCTCTTGGCTGCTGCCCCACTTTACAGATGGGGAAGTGGAGGCTTAGAGAGAAGTCTCTCAGTCAAGGTGAACCAGGCACTGGCGGACTGAGAGGCCCAGGCCAGCTTGGTATTAACTCAAAGTCAATGTGATAAACAAGTTAAAATTTACAGAAGGCTTCCTATGGGCCAGATCCTGTTCAGGGAGGCTCAGGAGCAGCAGTGAGTGCCCAGGGTCACATGGCGAGCGAGCAGAACGGAGGTCAGCAGGCAGGTGCCTGATCCTGGATGGCGCACCCTGACCCTGTCATTGGAAGAACACTCACTCTTGTGCACTCACTCAGTGCCAGGCACTGTGCCCACCTATTTACAGATACACTTGTCTTTACTTAAAAAAAACCGGCAATAATAACAGCTAAAATTTGCATGTCATTCATGGTGTGTCAGGGCCCTTCAAGTGCATTCTTTATGCTAATTTAGATGGTGGCCCTATCTATCACCATCACCACCTCACAGAGGAGCACACGGAGGCACTGAGAGGTCAGGCCGTGGATCTGCGATCACACGTGCCGGAAGTGGCAGGGCCAGGGTTTGAACTCCCCAAGTCTGACCCCTAACATGGCACTCACTGCCACTGTAACAGCTCACCGAGCCTGCCAAGGACCGGACTCAGTGCTCCAGACCACCCTCATTTAATCATTTGTTTTAATTGTTTAATCATTTAAACAATCCTACAAGGAGGTGCTTTGGTGATCCGTTTCACAGAGGGGAAACAGGTCCGAAGTTAGTTAGGGAGTAGAGCGGTGGTGGTGAAGCCACGAGAGACAGGCAGGCGGAGCCCCGCTCCCCGGTCGGCCTCCCCTCACGGGGCACTCACTCACCAGCATCTGCCAGCGGGGCATGAAGTCGGCGCTCTGGCGGACCCGCTCAAAGATGCGCTGCAGCTGGGGGCTGATGAAGCTGTTGTCTGGGGCGACAGGGACACAGGGGACAGGGAAGCAATGAGGGAGCACGCAAGGGGGGCCCCTTGTGGGAGGACCAGGGGTTGGGGCTGGCTGGTGGGTGGGGTGGGGTAGAAGTGGGGTCGGTGGCTGGGGGTCATGCTGTACCCTGGATGCTGAGCATTTGGCCAACCTTGAGGGCGGCCCCCCGAACTGTACACAAGGTCTGCACAATCCGCTCGGCATTGGCCTCTGACAGGAAAGGGCTGGAGCCGGGCCGGGAGCTGCCCTCTGGGGTGGAAAGAATGATTGTTAGTATTACAGCCACAAAACTATTCAGTATGACACCACTACACACCACGGCAATGGTTAAAGTGAAAAAGACAATGCCAAGTGTTGGCAAGAATGTGGAGCAGCCTGACCGCCAACACTGCCGATAATGGTGCCACAGCACATGCCCTGTGGAAAACAGTGGCAAGTTTCTAGTAAAGCACACACCTATATCAGACGCCGTTCCTCTCCTAGGTATGCTCAAGAGACATGCATAAATGTGTCCACTGCAAAGAGTCTTCGCAGCACTATTCGTAACAGTTCCAAACTGGGAACGTTTTTTTTTTTTTTTTTAAGATTTTATTTATTTATTTATCTTTAGAGGGGAAGGAGAGAGGGAGAGAAACATCAATGTATGGTTGCCTTTTGTGCGTCCCCTGCTGGGAGTTGGCCTGCAGGGAACTGGACTACAACCCAGGCATGTGCCCTGACTGGGAATCGAACCGCGATCCTCTGGTTCGCAGGCCCGCGCTCAATCCACTGAGCTACACCAGCCAGGGCCCAAACTGGGAACGTTTTAAGGGACTGCCAATACAATGAATGAAGAAACTGTGGAACAGTCACAGAGCAACCACTACAGTGTGGAATAAACAGCCTACATCCACGCACAGCAACACAGACACCCCTCCCACACAGAGCCTAGGGGTGTAGAGAACCAGACACACACCAAAATACACTGTCTCATCACACTGGTGTGAAGAGCCCAACTGGCAAAGGTGATCTCAGGGTCAGCAGCCAAGGTGGTGGTTATCCTTGGTGGGGGCGGTGACCAAGATGGGGCAGGAGAGAAGGTTCTGCAGAACCTGGGTGGTGATGCTCCAAGTGAGGTTGGGTGGGCCCCTGAGGATCCTTGAGACCCTTCAAGAGGGTCTGTGAGATTAAAATATTACCATAATATGCCCTGGCCAGGTGGCTCAATTGGTTGGAGCATTGTCCCATACACCACAAAGCTGTGGGTTCGATTCCCATTCAGGGCCCAGACACAGGTTGCAGGTTTGATCCCTGGCCTAGCACATACAGGAGGTAACTGGTTACTGCTTCTCTCTCACATCAATGTCTCTCTCTCTCTCATCCTCTCTCTCTAAAATCAATACACATATCCTGGAGGGAGGATTAAAGATATATTATCATCATAATATGAAGTGTTGTTTGTCCCTGTTTACTCTCTTTCTCCCACAAACGCTCAGTGGAGTTTCCCAGAAGCTCCCAGACCTGGGATGATGCTGTTGCCCTGATGGCTGATGAAATGTGTGTGTGTGTTCTTGTGTTCCAACATTTCCTGTTTTAATCTCTAATACAGTAAGTATCCATAAGTATTACCCACATAAACAAGCTCTTTGGGGTCCTCATTCTATTTTTTTTTTATTTTTAAATATTTTTATTATTTATTTATCTTCAGAGGGGAAAGGAAGGAGAGAGGGAGAGAAATATCAATGTATGCTTGCCTCTCCTGAGTCCCCTGCCGGGAACTGGCCTGCAACCCAGGCATGTGCCCTAACTGGGAATCGAACCCTGATCGTCTGGTTCGCAGGCCCGCGCTCAATCGACTGAGCTACACCAGCCAGGGCCTCATTCTATTTTTTGACAACTTTATTGAGAGATAATTCTCATACCATAGAATCCGCCCATTTAAGGTGTACAATTCCATGGCTTCTAGGACATCGAGAGTTGCGCAGCTATCAGCAAGACCAATTCCAGAACGTTTTCACCAGAAAGAATCCCCTTCCTTCTGGCAGTCACCCCTCACCCCGGTTTTCTCCAACCACTTCCCTCGAGCCCCAGGAAACCACTAATCTACTTTCTGTCCCCACAGATGGCCCTATTCGGGGCATTTCACGTAAATGGAATAATGCAATATGTGGCCTTTTGTGTCTGGCTTCTGTCACTTAGGATAGTGTTTAGATTCATCTAGACTGTAGCATGGATCAGTACTTCATTCCTTTTTAAAAAAAAATATTTATTTATTTATTTATTTATTCTTAGAAAGGGGAAAGGAGGGAGAAAGAGAGGGAGCGAAACATCGATCGGCTGCCTTTTGCATGCCCCAACCTAGGGAGCTGGCCCACGGCCCAGGCGTGTGCCCTGACTGGGAATTGAACCTGCAACCTTCCGGTTCACAGGTCAGTGCTCAGTTCACTGAGCCACACCAAGTAGGGCTCATGCCTTTTTATGGCTGAATAACATTCCATTGTGTGGATATAACACTTTTTAAAAATGCATTCCTCAGTTTTAAGAGTGTGTAGGGGTCCCAAGACCAAAAAGTTTGAGAAATCCTGTTCTAAGCCCTGGCTGGTGTAGCTCAGTGGATTGAGCACTGGCCTACACACCAAAAGGTCAAGGTTCGATTCCCAGTCAGGGCACATGCCTGGGTTGCAGGCCAGTTCCCAGCAAGGGACTCACGAGAGGCAACCATACATTGATGTTTCTCTCCCTCTCTCCTTCCCTTCCCCTCTAAAGATAAATTTTTTTAAAAAAGAAATGCTGTTCTAGAGTTTCTTGATCTGGGTACGTAAGTGCTGTGAAAAGGATATGAACACAGGTCTATATGTAAATTATATTAGTATTCAATAACGCATCAATACACTGTTTTTTAAAGTTGGTTATAATGTATTTTTAATTTTAATGTCTTTCTTGTTTGGATGGAAATGTATATTACAAGACAAAAGTTTATCTTGGCTTTTTAGTTCATAAAATGAAAAACAAAAGCCTGAAACTCACTAGAGACATAAAAAGCATCTCTTCTTTAAAAAATGTTCATATCTACTGAATGCGGGTAAATTTGTGAAAAAGTTTAATAATTGTAATCCAGATTCACATGGAATTTTCTAACGTTGTTATTTCTCTAATTAGTACTCTTAGGCTATCTACTCATTTTAAGGTTTCATTTATTACCAGTTCAGCAACATTTAGGGTTTTTTTAAAAATTATTATTCAAGTACAGTTTTCTGTCTTTTACTATACACTTTTATTTTATTTAAAAAAATTATTGAGCCCTGGCTGTGTAGCTCAGTGGATTGAATGCTGGCCTGCAAACCAAAGGGTTGCTGGTTGGATTCCCAGTCAGGGCACATGCCTGGGTTGCAGACCAGGTTCCCAGTGGGGAAGAGGCAACCACACATTGATGTTTCACTCCCTCTCTTTCTCTGACCCTTCCCCTCTGTCTAGAAATAAATAAAGAAAATCTTTTTAAAAAAATGATTGAGCCCTGGCTGGTATAGCTCAGTGGATTGAGCTACAGCATGGGCTGGGAACCAACCAAAGGGTCACCAGTTCCATTCCCAGTCAGGGCACATGCCTGGGTTGCAGGCCGGATCCCCAGTAGGGGGCACATGAGAGGCAACCACACATTGATGCTTCTCTCCCTCTCTTTCTCCCTCCCTTCCCTTCTCTCTAAAAATAAATAAATAAAATATTTTAAAAAAAATCATTGAGCTCTTTATTGAGGGCTCACCCTGTGCCATGGAGAATTCTAAGTGTCTCTCTGGATTTTCTGGCTGAATCCCCATAATCACTCCAGGAAGTAAGAACTACCAATGCCTTAATTTTTAAGGTGAGAAAGCAAGAGATTCAGAGAAGTACACTGCCTAACCCTGAGTCACACAGCACAGAAGTGGCAGAGCGCAGTATAGACTCAGTCTGGCCTTACCCTAAAGCCAAATCCTCCACTTATCTCCAACTTTTTACTTTGAAAAAAAACCCAGACAGACAGAAAAGTTGCATCATGAACACCTGCACACCCAATTCAAACATTTTAATATTCTGCCTCTTCTGCTCTATCTGTGTATGTGACCAAACACTTATTATTATGTTTTGTTGATCAATTTGCATGGCATTGTACTCAAACTGTGCTAAAAAACAGGATATTAAAACAGGATATTACCCTACAGAATCACAGTACCATAATCACACCTAATTAACACTATTTCTCTAGTATCTACTACCCAGATCTTCCTAATTGCCCCTGAAAGACTTTTATAGCTCTTTAAAAAAATTTCTTTACCTTTCAACTACAGTCGACAGTCATTATATTAATTTCAGATGCACAGCTCAGTAGTTAGACATTTGTATAACTTACAAAGCAATCAGCCCATAAGTCTAGCACCTACCTGGCACCATACACAGCTATAACAGCATTATTGAGTATATATATTTTTAAAGATTTTCTTTATTTATTTTAGAGAGGGGAAGGGAGGGAGAAAGAGAGGGAGAGAAACATCAATGTGTGATTGCCTCTCACAAGCCCCCGACCAGGGACCCGGCCTGCAACCCAGGCATGTGTCCCAGCCAGGAATCGAACCTGTGACCCTTTGGTTTGCAGGCCTGTCCTGTCAAATTGATGTCCTGTCATGGTCCACACATTCCATCTGTCAGCTATTATTTCTCTACTCCCTTTTAATCTAGAACAGCCACCCCTGTTTTTGTTTTGGCCACTGACTTGTTGGGGAATCTTATCCAAAAAGGCTGATCTCATTCCATCTCTGTTGGACCCAGACCTCCACCGGCACTCACTTCGGCCTTTGTCTCCTGCTCAGCGTCGGAACTCAACTCTGGAGGGCTTACATTTTTTTCTCAAATGATCTCAATGCACCAGGACCCTGACGGGGTTCCCACCCTGTCCTGAGCCCTTCACAGTGACCCCTAGAGGTGGGTCTGTTATCTCTCATTTGTCCCCTGCTGGGTACCGGGAACAGGGGAACGGGGAACTGGCCTGCAACCCAGGCATGTGCCCTGACTGGGAATCGATCGCGATCATGTGTTTCGAAGGCCCGCACTCAATTCACTGAGCTACACCAGCCAGGGCTATTATCATCATCTCCATTTTCCACATGAGGAAACTGGGGCTCTGAGGGGTGAAGCCATTTGCCCCAGGTCACACAGCCAGGCCAGGGTCCAAACCCAGGTACTGTGACTAACTCACCTGACTGTAGAGATCCTCCCGTCAGGGACTTCTTGGCCACTTCGGCCAGCACGCCCAGGCCTAAGCCCACAGCCAGTCCTGAGGAGTGAGAAAGGAGCCTGAATGCCCGCTTGCACAGGGCATTCCCCCCACCCACGCTCTCTCTGCTGTCTCTCTCTAAGCACACTTGTCTCCCAGCTCTTTGCAGCCAAGTCTCTATGTATCTTTGTCCCTAAGTCTCACTACTCCCCCTGCTTGGGGTTCCCTCCAAAGTGAGGCTGTCTCTTCCTCTATCCCTCTCTCCAGGCCTGTCTCCTATGGCAGCAGTTCTCACCCAGGCTGCACATTTGAGTCACGTGAGAGCTTTTATAAATACAGTGCCCAGGTCCCACCCCTGAGGTTCCGATTAAACAGGCCTGAGTTGAGGCCTCCGAATTTGTATTTTTATTAAGCATCCAAGATGATTCTTATACACAGCCAAGGATAAGAAAGCTCCAAAATGATCTGTGACTTCCTATGAGTCCTGTTTTTTCTGTCCACACCTCCTCTTCTTCGTGCTCACCTTTCCCGTCGGTCATTTCTCTCTATCCCCTCTCCTACTTTGGCATCTCTATCGAGGCCTCTTTCTCGCTGTTCCTTCTTTGGATGTTCTCGCTGGCTGATTTCCTCTGCCCCCTCTTGTCTCCTTATCCCTAAAGGTATGCCGAGTCTCTCTGACTCCTTCATTATCACCATCCCTGAGAATAATCGTAGCTGGCATTTTCCGAGCACTTTCTCCACGCCAGGAACCATCCCTAGTACCTTAAATGCTTTAATTCACTTGTCCTCACACCCTCATGCGGTAAGTTTTACGGGAAAGCTTCCATTTTGCAGAAGAGGAAATCGAGGCTCAGAGAAGTTAAGTAATTTGCCCAGAGTTACACAGCAGAATCACTCCCTGAACCCTGGGCAGCCCAGTGTCAGAGTCTAAACACTGCATTTAATTTCTTCTTTATGCTGTGAATCGTTGTCTTTAAAGCTGGAACCATGACGTGCAGTAGGGAAGACACTTGCATTATAACTGGTAGAGACCAATACATATGTAATGTTTCATAAAAAATATTTTCCCTACCCTGGCTGGTGTTGCTCAGTGGATTGAGCACGGGCCTGCAAACCACACGATCGCGGTTCGATTCCCAGTCAGGGCACATGCCTGGGTTGCAAGCCAGTTCCTGGCAGGGGACACACCAGAGGCAACCATACATTGATATTTCTCTCTCTCTCCTTCCTTTCCCCTCTAAAAATAAATAAATAAAATCTTAAAAAAATATTTTCCTTAACTCTACAGATTCACTCATATTTTCCATTTTATTCTTCTTCTTTAAAGATTTTATTTATTTATTTATTTATTTTTAAGTTTTATTTTATTTTTTAAAAGATTTTATTAATTTGTCTTTAGAGAGGAAGGAAAGGAGAGAAGGAGAGAAATATCAATGTATGGTTGCTTCTTGTGAGTCCCCTGCTGGGAACTGGCCTGCAACCCAGGCATGTGGCCTGACTGGGAATCGAACCACGATCGTGTGGTTCGCAGGCCTGTGCTCAATCCACTGAGCTACACCAGCCAGGCCTTATTTATTTATTTTTAGAGAGAGGGGAAGGGAAGGAGAAAGAGAGGGAGAGAAATATCAATGTGTGGTTGCTTCTCTTGTGCCCCCTACTGGGGACCTGGCCCCCCACCCAGGCATGTGCCCTGACTAGGAATTGAACTGGGGCCCCTTTGGTTCACAGGCCCGTGTTCAATCCACTGAGCTACACCAGCCAGGGCTATTCTTCTTTTTTAATGATGGTTGCACCGACTAAATTATTTCATGCAGATTGTGACCTGAATTGTAAATTCTGCTGCTAACCTGGGGTGAAATCACTTCACTTCCCTTAACCTCCATGCCCGCATCTGTAGAATGGAAATGAACAATTACTGACCCGGGGTAGAGGGATCACACATATGGGGCCTTGCACATTCTTCCAAGTTCTCAATAATGTCACCTGCCCCTCTATTTCCCTTGGTTTTGCAGGCCTTTGCTTTCATTCTCTTTTCATCTCTCCCTCCTGTCTGTCTCTGATTCACCCTCTTCTTTGCTTCATTCTGTAAATGTTGCTTCCTCTCATCTAGGTCAGTCTCCCACAATCACACCTACCCCCAAAGTTAGCCAGGCGGCTGATGCGGGAGGCAGGCACCTTGCGTTCTCGAGAGCGGTCACTCAGCTGGAAGATGGGGAGAAGGTCTGAGGGTGGGAAGGTGGGTATAGTGCCCAGGGAGTACAACCAACCTGCCACCACACCCTTCCCCAGACTCAGGGGGCCAAGTGCCTTCATGGAGTGTTGCTGGGTGGATGGGAGGCAATGATACCTGGGGCCGAGGTGTCTTCCTGAGCCGGGCCTCCCGGGCCTTGGAAATGTCCTCCTCACTCAAGCCTCTGCCAGGCTCACCCCCATGAAGCTTTTGGGCCCAAGAACACCCGCATGGCCTCTGCAAGAGATGTGGACATTGGCAAGAAATAGAAGACACAGGGTCTCCCTGACCCTTTGGATTCCTCCCTGCCCCTTTACTCACTGATGCCTCCCTCAGGCTCTTCCCCTTGGAGAACTCTCCCCAGCCTCTTACCCAGCAGTGGGGCCCAGAACCCAGGACCCCACAAGGCAGACCAACAGTCCGGCCCAATTGTCCACAGGTTCCCCGCAGTAGGCCCCCAACCTCCAGCCACATCGCCTAGGGGAGAAGAGGAGGAATTACTCGGGTAGGAGTGGTGGGACTGACCTCCTTGCTTTGCTCCCCCACCCCAAGCCCTCACATTCCTCCGTGTTCACCCTAAGATCCCCACCTAGCAAAGACTTCCTTCCCTGATACAGGTCCCTCCAGTTTCTCCTGGTTCCCTCTCTCATTTCTAGGAACCTATAATTCTTCCTGCTCAGCTCCCAAAACTGACTTTCCCCCGTCTCACTCCTGCCGTTGCTAAGGTCCTTCCCCGTTGCTAGACACCCACAGATTCTCCAGGGCTACCTCTCCACTTCTCTGAGCCCCCCTTGTCGCCAGGCACCGCCTCCACCTCTGTTGCTAGGCACCCACAATTCCTCTCCTGTACCCCTTACCCCGTTACTGGGTACCTCCCCCCGTTGCTAAGCACCCACTGCTCCTAGGCTCCGGGTCCGCAAAGCGTGGGGGCCTCTTGCACTTCCTGGAGTCTCACTGCGGACAGCTAGCCAATGACGGAGCAGCAGCTTGCTGACTGGCACAAACAACTCCTTGGTGTCTGTAGGGGGGCGGGGCCTAAGGTTGGGCGTTAAGATCCGCTGGGGATTGTAGGGGGCCACGCCGGGAACACACGCATGCGCTTTTATGCCCTTTCGCTCATCTCAGAGTGCCTGTTTGCAACGGACCTTCCTGTTCCCTATACCGTTTTATTTGCAAACAACTCTTTCCCTTACAAACTCCACACGTGTCCTCTGCACGAACATCTTGCGAACCCCCATTCTTATTTCTACCCCCAGCAGGCTCAAGATCTCTCCTTCAAACACCTGTCTTCCCAGCAAACATTTCCCGTGCACATGGAGCTCCTTCCCTTTGCACTCGCACCCTCTGCTTCAGACACTCACATCCTGGCACCCAGCCTCCTCCCTTGCACATATAAACCCCCTACAGGCCAATTGCCTCAACTCTCCCCGCTGTAAACAAACTCCCTCGCACTTAGCCCCTGGCACACTGGGCCCTTGTTCTTTTATACTTCTGGCTCTCACCGCTCCCCGCCGACCTGCAGGATGGCCTGACTGGGACTTCTCTCTTTCTTGTAGGCCTGACATTTCCCAGAACACATTTAGCCAAGATTCCCAGTTCTGAGTCAGGATCCTTGGCATCTCAGAACACCAGCTCCCAGGCCATCTGGGTGTGTGTGTGTCTTGGGGCGGGAGGGATGAGGTGGGAGAACAGGACGGCTTGAAGTCGGCTCCCCCCCTCCCCCACAACAGGCTGACTCACCCCTCTTCTCACAGTCTGGAATAGAAGCAGCTGGCTGGGTCCTTTCTCTCTCACTGTTGGGAGAAGGATAGGACGCCTCCCCCACAGAACTCCGGCCCCCGTCTAACCCCTTTGTCAGGAATCAGACCTCCCTGTGTCTGTCTCTGTGCCATGTGACCTCAGAAGAGCCTGGACCCTTTCTGGACCTCATTTTCCCAGCCTGACTGTTGCGCTACAGGGTCCCTGGTAGGACTTCTCTTTGGTATGTAAAGTGATGACTCATTTTAGAGCCCTGGACCTGTGCCCAATGACCCTCCCACAGGTGACTCAAGTTCAAGACAGAAACCACCCCCTGTCCCCTTCCAGACACAAGGGTCTGACTCAGGATCTGAGTGGTAGCTCACTCTTGAATGTAAAAGTATTTAAAAAGTACCTATGATAATAACTAATTTACAGGACTGTGGCAGATGGTGCCAAGCCTGGTGACGCATGCTTCCCATGCATGAGGTCATACAAACAAAGGCTACAAGTTGGCAGACCTCTGAGTCTCCGTGTCCTTATCTGTAAAATGGGGCCTTGGCATCACCTCTTGCTCAGTGTTAGTGAGAGAGAGATGCAGTGAAATAGTGTAAAGAGCACAGGGCCTGGCACAGAATCAGAGAGCTACGCACAAGAGAAATTTCTTACGGAAAAATAATTCTTTACCAATTTCTATGAAGCACTTACCATGTGCTTTTCTAGGCACTGGGGACAAAGCAAGGAACAAAAGCAAAAATCCTTGCCCTTTTGGTCCTGGCTGCTGGTGAGGGGCCCAATAAACAAAATAAATAAGTGTAGGCATACCTCATTTTATCGTGCTTTGAAGATACTGCTTTTTTAAAATAAATTGAAGGCTGTGAACACCCTGCCTCAAGCAAGTCTATGAATACTGTTTTCCCAATAGGCTCAGATGATAGTTAGTATTTTTACTTTTATTTTTTTAATATATTTTAATTGATGAGGCTATTACAGTTGTCCCATTTATTTAAAGATTTTATTTATTTATTTTTAGAGAAAGGGGAAAGGAAGGAGAATGAGAGGGAGAAAATTATCAATGTGTGGTTGTCTCTCATGCACCCCTTACTGGGGACCTGGCCTGCAACCAGGCATGTGCCCTGACTGGGAATCAAACTTCCACCCTTTGGGTTGAAGGCTCGTGCTCAGTCCACTGAGCTTAATCAGCCATGGCAGTTGTCCCATTTTTTTCTGTGCTTCATTCTCCTCCACCTTGTATCCCCCATCCCACCATCATTCCCCCACCTTAGTTCTTGTGTATGGGACATACATAAAAGTTCTTTGGCTTCTCCATTTCCCATACTATTCTTAACCTCTCCCTGTCTATTTTGTACCTACAATTTATGCTTCTTATTCCCTGTACCTTTTCCCCCATTCTCCCCTCTTCCCCTCCTCAGTGATGACCCTCCATGTGATCTTCATTTCTTTGCTTCTGTTCCTGTTCTAGTTGTTTGCTTAGTTCATTTTTGTTTTTGTTTTTTTTTAGGTTCAGTTATTGATAGTTGTGAGTTTGTTGTCATTTTACTATCCACAGTCTTTGATCTTCTTTTTCTTAGCTAAGTCCCTTTAACATTTCATATAGCCCTGGCTGGTGTAGCTCAGTGGATTGAGCACTGGCCTATACACCAAAAGGTCAAGGTTTGATTCCCAGTCAGGGCACATGTCTGGGTTGCAGGCCAGTTCCCAGCAGGGGACGCATGAGAGGCAACCATACATTGATGTTTCTCTCCTTTTCTCCTTTCCTTTGCCTCTCTCCTTCCATTCTCTTCTAAAAATAAATAAATGAAATATTTAAAAACATTTCATATAATAAGGGCTTGGTGATGATGAATTCCTTTAACTTGACCTTATTTGGGAAGCACTTTATTTGCTTCTGCCCTTCTGCCCTTCCATTCTAAAGGATAGCTTTCTGGATACAGTAATCTTGGATGGATGTCCTTGCCTTTCGTGACTTGAAATACTTCTTTCCAGCCTCTTTTTGCCTGGTTTCTTCTGAGAAATCAGCTGACAGTCTGATGAGAACTCCTTTGTAGGTAACTGTCTCCTCTTCTTTTGCTGCTTTTAAGATTCTGTCCTTATCTTTAATCTTGGGTGATGTAATTATGTGCCCTGGTGTGTGCTTCCTTGGATCCAACTTCTTTGGGACTCTCTGAGCTTCCTGGCCTTCCTGGAAGTCTATTTCCTTTGCCAGATTGGGGAAGTTCTTCTTCATTATTTTTTTCAAATAAGTTTTCCATTTCTTGCTCTTCTTCTTCTCCTTCTGGCATCCCCTATAATTCAGATGTTGGAACATTTAAAGTTGTCTCAGAGGTTCCTAAGTCTCTCTTCATTTTTTTGAATTCTTGTTTCTTCATTCTGTTCTGGTTGAATGTTTATTTCTTCCTTCTGCTTCAAATCATTGATTTGAGTCCTGATTTTCTTCCCTTTACTGTTGGTTCCCTGTACATTTTCTTTTACTTCACTTTGCATAGCCTTCACTTTTCCTCTATCTTGCCCCCACACTCAATCATTTCTGGAGCATCCTGATTACTAGTGCTTTGAACTCTGCATCTGATAGGTTTGCTGTCTCTTCATCACTTAGTTGTATTTTTTCTGGAGGTTTGATCTGTTCTTTCATTTGGGCCATGGGTTTCATTTGGGTTTTTGTTTGTTTGTTTGTTTGTTTGTTTTGTCTGAGAGCACCTGTTACATATAAGGGGTGGGTCCTTAAGTATTACCAGGGTGGGGCAACCCAGGTCACTGAGTTGTGGCATTGTCTGTGGGGGAGGGGTCTGAGAAGGATCAATGCCGCTTGCTTGGCTCTCCTGGCTTTCAGTCACTTCCCTCAATACCCACAAGTAATTTGGGCCCTTTGGTGCTGATTCCCGGGTGGGTGGTTTTGTGAATGTTTTAGGACCCTGTGGGTCTCTCCAATGAGGCTGGAGTTTCTATCCCTGTCTTAACCCCCACAGATTTTTTTTCAGTCAGAGCTTTTGATGCTTTATTTCCCCACGCTGGAACCTTGGGTTGGACAGTCTGTCTCACTCCTGGTTGTTCCTCCTGGTTTATCTGCACACAAATGTGGGACCACCAACTCCTCCTGCCACCGCCTTGCCCAGTCCTCCAGCTGCTGCCTTGCAGGGAGTCCTCTCCACCCCAGCTGCCTGTCTCCACCCTTCCTACCGGGATGGATGAATATTTCTCCTTTAACTCCTTGGTTGTCAGACTTCCATATAGTTTGATTTTCTGGCAGTTCTGGTTATTTTTTGTTTTTGAATTTGTTATTGTCCTTCTTTTGGTTGTGCAAGGAGGCAAAGTGTATCTACCTATGCTTCCATCTTGACCAGAAGTCTGGTTAGCATTTTTTAAAAATATTTTTTAAAGATTTTATTTATTTATCTTTAGAGGGGAAGGGAAGGAGAGAAGGAGAGAAATATCAATGTATGGTTGCCTCTCGTGAGTCCCCTGCTGGGAACTGCCTGCAACCCAGGCATGTGCCCTGACTGGGAATCGAACCGCGATCGTGTGATTCGCAGGCCCACTGGTTAGCATTTTTAATCAATAAAGTATTTTTAATTAGGATATGCACATTGTTTTTTTAGACATAATGCTATCACATACTTAATAGAGTACAATATAATGTAAACATAATTTTACATGCATTAGAAAAACAAAAATTCTTTGATTTGCTTTATTGCAATATTCACTTCGTTGTGGTGATCTGGAATCAAACCTACAACATCTCTGTGGTATGCCTGTGCGTTTAATAAGATGAGACCTGTTAAAGAGAAACACACACCTGAGAAGGGGGTCAGGGAGTGGAAGACTGTGAGATTCAATAGGGTGGTCAGAGAAGGCTCACTGAAGAGGTGACATTCAAAGACTTGAGGGAGGTGAGGGAGGGAACTATTAGAATATCTGAGGGAAGGGCATTCCAGGCAGAGGGCACACACAGTGCAAAAGCCCTGTGGTAGAAAATGTCTCGGAGAAATAGTGGAGGCTAGTGGGCAGAGTGAGTGAAGGGAAAAGACAGAGGAGATGAGATCTGGGACATAACTAGAGTCACATCACCTAGAGTATAGTGAACCGCGGCGAGGACTGTGGGATGGGAAACACAGAGTGTTCTGAGCAGAGAAGGATCATGATCTGACTTAGAGAAAATACTCTTACTCCCAGCTCCTCCTGCAACACCTCCGCCTCCAAAGCAAGTTCTATCATCCAGTAGGGTCCAAAAGTTCAGACTTTGGGTCAGGTTGGCCTGAGTTCAAATCTACACAATTTAGATATGTGATCTTGGACTTTGCTTTACTATGCCTCTGTTTTCCTGACCATGGATGATGATGACTCCTACCTTAAAACGTATGGGGTATAAAGAGGTGTAAGCACATTGCATGGTGCGAAGCAAGTGCACAAATGTATACATTATGAATAAATAAAAATTCCCATAACAGCCCCACGAGGAAATTATCATTGCTTAATCCTTTTTACAGCTGAGGAACCTGAGGCTTAGAGGAAACAAGTCTGTTGGAGCCAGGATTTGGGTAGGTGTCCTAGCTTCAGACATAAAGTCCCGGCTTTGCCCCTCATCTAATCTCCCTCTGACCTTAGACAAATTCTTTCACTGCTCTGGGTCTCACCTTCCTTGTTGGTAAAGTGCTTGGCTCTTGTGGAATCGAACACACATATATTTTTTAAAGATTTTATTTATTTTTAGACAGAGAGAGAAACATCAATGCGTGGTTGTCTCGCGCGCGCCCCCTACCCGCAACCCAGGCAAGTGCCACAACCGTGAATCAACCTGTGACCCTTCAGTTCTCAGGCCAGTGCTCAATCCACTGAGCCGCACCAGCCTGGGCTGAACACACATTTTTGGAAACAATGAAATAATATTATGTATCCTCATTTTACAGATGACGAAACTGAGCTTTGGTAGGTAGCATAAGCCACTCGTTCAAGGTAACACAGCTAGCAAGTGGGAGAGGCGGTTTCGAACACACGTCCATGGGATTCCCAAATCTTTGGAACGTCGTCCCTGCCCTGTGTGAAGAAAGGGTCCGCTGTTGGACCCGCCTCCAAGTTGTAAGGAGGCTAAATTGGTCACTCGAGGGTGAAAGGATGAATCGCAGGGATATAGGGAAGGGCTTCACGGGCCCTCAGCTAGAACCCCAGACCCAACCCGGTGGAGTACCGAGTTCTGGGAATCCACTCAGTCCAAGGGGAGGGGGCGGGGACAGAAAAGGTCCGCCCTTACGCCACGTCCTGTTGGGCGGGGCTTAGGGGCTTCCCCTGCCCCTCCTCTACGGAGGGGGAGTATCGGTTAACCACTGCGTAGCCTGGCGGGCTGGAGATCCGCGGGCCGGAACCTGCCAGTCGGGGCTCCGCAGCCACACCCCTCGTGGGATTTAAAGGGCCAGGAGGGGCCGGTTTGGGCCCAAGCCCGAACCAAGGGAGCTGGCATGAGGCGCTGCCCGTGCCGGGGGAGTCTGAACGAGGCCGAGGCCGGGAAGCTGCCGGGGTCGACCGGCATGGGGCTGGAGGCGCCGCGAGGGGGACGGAGGCGGCAGCCGGGGCAGCAGAGACCAGGACCCGGTGCTGGGGGCCCGGCGGGGCGGCCAGAGGGGGGCGGGCCCCAGGCCTGGACTAAGGGGTCTTGCCTCCATTCTGAACGCGACAGGGCCGGCCTCGGGCCTGAACCGGGGACAGACAGACAGGCTGATCCTGAAGCAGCTGGCCTCGGAGCGGAGACGGAGCGGCCCAGCCAAAAGATGGGGCCAGACAAGTCCAGCCCCAGGACACATCCAGAAAGGAGCAGCCACTGGTCAGAACTGGAGACAGCCGGGCCCTGGACGGAGCCTGGAACAGACGGATTTTGTACTGATCCACGCAGGTCCGATCTTCAGTGTCAGCCAGAGAGGGCCAGACCCTGGACACAGCCAGGTGTTGATGGGCCATGGACAGAGTTAGAAATACTTGGGTCACAGACCCAGCCAGAGAGGTCCAAGCCCTGGGCTGATAATCGCCAGAAGAGGTCCAGCCTTCGGACTCAGTCAGAGGGGGCCTGTCCCTCCACAGAGCCACGTGTTGATGGCTCCTGGAGAGAACTGAACACTGATGGCTTCAGAACACAGCAGGATCCTGAAGACCCCTGGGCAGAGTCTCACACTGGTGGCTCCCAGATTCAACAGGATAGTGAAACAGCCTGGAAACGGGTTGGCATTGATGGTTTCCCAACACAACGAACTACTGATGGCTCCTGGACACAGCCTGGCACTGATGGTGCACAGGCACAAGGGACTCGTGGACCCCAGACAGAGCCTGGGACAGACTGCCTTTTGGGGGACCCCAACCAAGATGGCCCATTCGCAGAACGAGAGCCTGGGGAGTTGGTGACTCACCTGTACTCTCACCTGGAGCATAGCTCCCTGATCTCTGTGCCCCGCCTCATCATCACTCCTGAAACCCCTGAGCCTGAGGCTCAGCCAGAGGCATCTCTCTCCCAGGTTGAGGTGGGCAGTGGCGGCTTCTCCTCCGCCTCTTCTTTCGACGAGTCTGAGGATGACGTGGTGGCCGGGGATGGAGGTGCCAGCGACCCCGAGGACAGGTCTGGGGTGAGTGGGACCCATCCTGCCCTTAAGCCACATCCTCTCAGACCCCTTGTTCCCCTGCCTTTGCTTTGAGAAGTTTCTCTAACACCTACCAGCAATTTCATCTCCAGACACCTCTTCCACCCACTTACCTCCTCCCTCTGACAGCTGGGTTACTAACCTACTCCAGGCACCCTCCTCCTAATCCTCCTGCCCCCTCACCCCCTGCCTCCTTTTGCCCACTCATCTACTGCGTCCAGTCCTGCAGTCCCAAATGGGTGGCCACTGGCCAACTTCATGCCACCCAGGAATCCTATGATGGTATGAGTCTGCGTGTATATGCACACGCATTTTCCCAGCAAAGGTCTATGACTTCTGTTGGATGCTCTGGACCGTGATGTGTGGTCCCCAAATCTGAAGAGCACTAGTATAGAGGAATAGAAGAGGTGGGCTTTCTACCCCAAATTTCCTAGTCTGGTGCCTGGGGCTGTCTCAAGGTGTCCTGCACCTTCACCCCCCTCAGCCCATTCACTTTTGTAGGGAGTGAGTCCCCAGCTTTGATCAGATTCACAAAGGGCTGTGTAAACCCAAAATGCTGAGGGACCCCCTGAACCTGACCAGGGATCCTCCAGTGGTCCCATTGTTCCTCAGCTTCCCAGGGGGCCCAGGCACACTCTTGTTTACATCTTCCCACCTCACCCCCACCGCACTTGGGTGCGGTTCTACCCTGGTGAATCAGGAGGGCTGGCAGGGCGGGTTCAGGAGAGAGCGAAGATCAGGTGTGGGAGCTTCCCGTGGGTCTGCCGGTTGCTGTGGGGCCCCCGGCTGGAGTCCACCTTGAGCCTTCCTCACCCCACATGCCTCCCTTAGGTGTGTGCTCACACGTGTGGCCACAGATGTGAGAGGCAGACCTGCCTCAGCCTGCCTATGCCAGGGCAAGGGAGTTGACCCGTGGGCTGTCTGCCACTGCCGCTCCCTTTGCCTGTTCTCTTACCGCTTTGGCATCTCAGGACAGCTAAGCTGCAAGTGCGTGAAAAAAATCCACTCATGCTCAGCCCTCTGTTAACCTCCTTGTTATATTAACTCCTTTAATTCTCACAGCAGTCCGAGGAGGTACATGCTGTTGTCGCCTCATTTTATAGATGAGGAAACTGAGGCAACCTGCAGTGAAGACAGTTCTCGAAAGGCACACAACTTGGAAGACACAGAGCTGAGATTTCAGACCCTGACTGAGGCACTTTTCTAAGTGCTTTATATGTGTTAACTCTTTGAATTCCTATGGCGGGAGTATGAGGTTGGGATTATTATTATTTCCATTTTACAGATGAGGAAACTGAGGCTCGGAGAGGTAAAGTCGCTTGCTTAGGGTTGGCCAAGTCTGGTTGGATCCAGAACCAAGGATTCCGATTCAGTTCTGGCTGAGTTGAACATCCAGTGATTTTTAACCTCCGAGGTGTGCGGATCTGTCCCAAACTTACTTTCCCCCAGGGTCTCCCTCTTTCCAGTTTTCTCTCATCCTTCCAGAACCTTCATGGCCCACCTCTGATAACTTTTGAACTTTGCCTGCTCCAGCGCCTCCAACGACTCCCCAGGGCCTTCCTGATAGCAATCAGGAGTTCAGTCCTGTGTTCAGAGCTTCCTGTCTCCAGGCTCCTTACCGTGTTCAGCTTCCCTTCTCCCCCCACCCCACTATTGTAACAAAGCTGAAGTACACACTGTTCCTCGAACACCCCGCGCCATCCTGCCTCCACGCATTGCTCAAGCTGTTCGCTGCGCGGAATAGCCCAGCTGGCTTCCGTCTCTCTTCCTTTTGAAATCCCATCTGACCTTAAAGGTCCAGCTAGTTTCTTGCTTTCCTCTCTCCTCTCCTTCCTTCTCACATTTGTTTCACCTTCCTAATCAGACAACAGACAGTCCCTGAGCCTTTTTATGTCCGGTGCTATGTTGGCTTTGCTAGGGACAGAGCAGTGATTGAGATACTGCCCTCATAGAGCTCCCTGGGCCGTGGAGGAGACAGACCTGTCACCAGTCTGTGACAGCCCAGAGTGGTCAGGGCTGACATGGAAGAAGACCAGGGGGGTGTGGGAGTCCAGAGGAGGTGACTGGCCAGACCTGGGCTATCAGAGAGGGCTTCATGGAGGAGGGGGCATCATAAGACCATCTGAGAAAGCTCAGATTAGCCATCAGATCTAAGAAAGGAGAGAAGATACTCAATCTGCTTGTAATTAAAAAAAGAAGGTTTCAACCAACCTCCTTCAATCCAAGCAACCTTTTCCAAGCACCTTTTGTGTGCCAGGCCATGGGCTGGGGCACAGCCTCTGCCCTCAGAGCTTGTTGTCTAGCAGGAGTGTAGTGGGGGTGTAGTGGGTAAGTCCAGGTCAGGGGGGTCAGGCCAAAGGTAGAACTGCATGATTTAGGCAAGTGCCTTTACCCCTCTGAGGCTGTTTCTTCCTCTGTATAGTCAACAATTCTCCTGGGGTTGTGTGTTTGGGATTAAGTAGGTTATGACACCGAGTCTTTGTCAGTAAGCCTGGAATGTTCCAGGTGCTTAGTAAACAGGAACCTTTATTAATCACCTCCTCTCCACTCCTGCCCCCTGGAGGGGGTAGGGAATAAGCTCTTCCTGAATTGGGCAGTTCAACACCCTGACTTTGCTTGACCTTCCCACATCGATTAGATGTCTGCTGGTAGCTGGGCTCTGAGGGGGTGGGCGAGAGTGTGGCCTTGACCCTGGGATGGTCGGGGGTAGGAGGGACGGGCCACACAGCTTCCTTCTCTGGAGATGACCTATTCTCCCTACTTGCTAAGGGCCTGACGTATGCTGGGAGCGAAGAGTGTGTTCCGCTGTCTGTGTGTGTGTGTGTGTGTGTGTGTGTGTGTGTGTGAGAGGATGTGCCTGCAGGCACCGGAGTCGGACACCCAGTCTGAAGACGCTCGTGGTTGAGTCAACGAGAAACAACTAAATCCTTGTTTTCTGTTTGCTTCCCTGGTTTTCTGTTGTTCTCTCTTTCTCTGTCCTCTGCTTCTGTCTTTTTCTTTTTCTGCCATTACTTAGTATCTGTGTCTCCCTTTCTGTCTTTCTGTATTTTTCTCCTAGTAACTGTGTCTGTCTCTGCTATCAAGAATAGGTCGGGATTTGCTGTAGTAACAAAAAACCCCCAAACTGAGTGATTTGGAACAACAAAGGATGAACTTGTTCACACTTGACAGTGACAATGGTCAGTGGTGGGCGAGGGGGCTGAGGAAACCTCCATTTCTCTTCCACCCTTTTTACAACAGTGAAAAGGACGTGGAGAGTCACACACTGGCTTTAAGACTTCCACCCAAGTGACATTTCTGCCTATATGTCCTTGGCCACAGCAAGTCAACAACCCTGAGTTTAAGAGAACAGGGACACGCCTGTGCAGGGGAGGGCTGGTGAGCAGCTCTCGCGACTGCTGCAGTCTCTCTGTCCATGTCCCTCTGTGTCTGTCATCCCTTTGTCATCTGTCTCAGTTTCTTTTCTCTCTGTGATTTGGCCTCGATCCATCAACGCCCGCCTCTGTCATTGTCCTGGGAAGGTCTGACTCGGTTTTGGGACAGAGATGAGGCTCCCAAGTTTTTGGTGTGCGTCTACATGTGGTGGGGAGGATCGGAGGTTGCTTGTTACGGCAACGGAACCTGGCCTGTCTTTACTCGTTGGAGAAGGACCGAGAGCCTGAGATAGGCAGGAAGTGATGACATGGAGAAATGGACAGAGACTCTTCCCCGCCTTTGTGGAGGCCTCGAGGACATCCTGTGATTGCTGCAGTAGTGGGCTTGGCTCACCCCAGCGAGCCCCGGGAGCAGCGACTCCAGGAAGCCCCTGGCCTTGGAGAGGCCGCAGGTCCGCCTTCGTGGCCTCTCCCGGCACTACCTGCATCCTCTTCTCCCTCGAGACTGAGTCCTGACCCTGTCCTGCTCTGCCCCACACAGAACAAACCTTGGAAGAAGCTGAAGACGGTTCTGAAGTATTCGCCCTTCGTGGTCTCCTTTAGAAAACACTACCCTTGGGTCCAGCTGTCTGGACATGCTGGTGAGAGCAGGAGGCGGTGGCGGGCAGGGGCGGACAGGGCTGGGCAGGGATGCCTGGGCTGGGACAGAAAGAAAGTTGCAGGGGGCCTTGCTGGAGTTTAGTTTTCCCATCTGGAAAATGGGCTTTGTGTGAGTACCATCTCTTCGGGTTGTTATTGCCAGTGCTTAGTCCTGGGCTGGGCCATTTATACCTCAGGGTTGAGGGTTCTTCCCTGTTATCTCAGTGTTGGTGCTAGGGTGTGTGTGTGTGTGTGTGTGTGTGTGTGTGTGTCTCCTCCACCCTGGCTGGGGACAAGTGGGCTGGGCTGACATCCTGGTTCCGCTCTTTATTTGTGGGTGACGCTGGGCAACTTCCTTTCCGTCACTGGGCCTCAGTGTCCTCATCTGTAACACAGAGATGATTGTCCCTCCCTCGCAGAGTTAACTGAAGGGTTATTATCCAAATGTATATCGAGACTGAGACATAGTCCCCTTACATATGGAGATTGTTATTCCTTGTCCTCGCCCTGTGTCCAGCGCTCAGGAGGCCCCCGATAACCCACAGCTGTAATGGTTTCTCCAGGGCCTCACACAGCATCTGCTACACACAGTGGTACAGTGCGTAACAGACGCCTCACAGGCAGCGTCTTTTGTAAAGGGCTGAATAATAAGTAGACTGCTCAGCTCTTTGGTGGCAGTATGAAAGCAACCATGGATAACACACAAGTGAGCATGTCTGTGTCCCAATAAGACTTTATTTACAAAAGTGGGCAGTGGGCGGGACTAGACAAACCATGCCCACCCGCAAAGAGAGACAGGAAGGGAACCCATTTCCTTCGTTCATGCTTAGATCTGAGGCGGAGAAGAGGCAAGGCCCCCCTGAAACAGTAAACACAGGCCCGGTATCAATATGTGTCTTAGTTTCTATTCCTGAGTTTGAAACCAGACAAGCAAACAGAATACTCCAAACTCAGTGGTAGGTTAAAAAAAACGAAACCTAGTGAAATAAAACTACCCATTTATTGCATTCGCAGGTTTTGGGGTTGGGATGTCAGGCAGGGCACGGGGGGCGGTGCCTGGCTGCTGCCGTTCCATGGCATCTGGGAACCCAGCTGGGACAAGCTGAAGGCTGCAAGCCGGAAACTTTTGGAGGGTCATTCAGTCACGTGCCTGGCAATCGTTGCTGACTGTTTGTGTCTCAGTTGGGACCGCTGGCTGGAAAGCTTACGCGTGGCTTCTCCATGGAGTTGCTCGGGCTTCCTCACATTATGGTGGCCTCAAGTAGCAAGATTTCTGAAATAGCAGGCCGGGACTATAAAGTGTCTCTCCACACAGTGGAAGCTGCGTCTCTTTTTGTGACCTAGGGGAGAAGAAGGAGATTCCACTTCTTGGGAAAATTCTAGAAGAGCATGTGGGACAGGAGCGATTACTGTCCCGTCTTTGGAAAGTATAATCCGAAAATACAATCTGCCTCACTAAGAATTGTAATTCTAATCTGCACTATCTCCCTGGCCCAGGAAATGCCAGATTTGTGAGTTAACTTAGGCAGGCCTCAGTTGTTGGCGCTCTGGGACTCCGGGCAGAAGAAAATGGGTAACTGCTCTAGCGAGTCTGGCTCTCGGCTCAGATCGCACACAAATTCCCGCAGCTGAAATTTGTGAGCGCACAACCGAGAATTATCAAACAAACGAGGGCACAATCTGCTGCGAAGAGGACTGTGTTTAAACAAAGAGCAGAAACGGGCCCTTCCCTTGCAGCCCTGGCCAAGATTTTTGCGAGTTGCAGGGAGCGAGAGAAAGCATTGCAGAAGAGTCGGCACAATGGCAGTGGTCAGCCTGGTGCCCACAGGAGATGGGGGTTCTCTTGCTCACACAGTTTCTGACCCTCTTGTTGACGGTGCTGCTCACAGGGAACTTCCAGGCTGGAGAGGATGGTCGGATTCTAAAGCGTTTCTGTCAGTGTGAGCAGCGCAGCTTGGAGCAGCTGATGAACGACCCCCTGCGGCCTTTTGTGCCAACCTACTACGGCATGGTGCAGAAGGATGGCCAGGCCTTCAACCAGATGGAAGATCTCCTGGCGGACTTCGAGGGCCCTTCCATCATGGACTGCAAGATGGGCAGCAGGTGTGGTCAGGGACAGCCATGAGGCAGAGGTGGAGGGTCAGGGGTGGGCATTTTTGAAGATAGTGCCAAGTCAGCCTGGAAAATGGCTGTACAGCTGTGGCTGCTGTGGCTCCATGGGCTGAGTGCCGGCCTGCAACCCAAAGGGTCGCCAGTTCGATTCCCAGTTAGGGCACGCGCCTGGGTTGTGGGCCAGGTCCCTAGTAGGGGGTACTCGAGAGGCAACCACGCATTTCTCTCCCCCTCTCTCTCTCCCTCCCCCTCTCTAAAACAAATAAATAAAATCTTTTTTAAAAAAGATTTTATTCATTTATCTTTAGAGGGAAGAGAAGGAGAGAGGGAGAGAAATATCAATGTATGATTGCTTCTCCTGTGTCCCCTGCTGGGAACTGGCCTGCAACCCAGGCATGTGCCCTGGCTGGGAATCGAACCTTGATCGTGTGGTTCGCAGGCCCGTGCTCAATCCACTGAGCTACACCAGCCAGGGCAATAAAATCTTTAAAGTGGTTGTACACACATTCCTACCAGCAGTGTGTGAGAGTTCCAGTTTTTCCCTCTTCTCATCACCACTTGGTATTACCTGTTTCATTAATTTTAGCCATTCCGGTGAGTGTTTCATTATGGCTTTATTTCTGTTTTTTTTTTTTTTTGATGACCAAAGAAGTGTTGAACATTGATTGGCCGTTTGAAAAGTGCCTGTTGGAATATTTTGTTGAATTTTCTCTTGGGCTGTCTTTTTCGTTCTTCTACTTATTTATTTATTTATTTTTAGACAGAGGGGAAGGGAAGGATAAAGAGAGGGATAGAAACATCAGTGTGTGGTTGCCTCTCACTTACCTCCTACCGGGGACCTGGCCTGAAACCCAGGCATGTGCCCTGCCTGGGAATCAAACCGGTGACTCTTTGGTTCGAAGGCCAGCGCTCAATCCACTGAGCCACACGAGCCAGGGCCCTTCTTCTTTTTTTATTGTATATTTTTTCCATTACCATTTAGTCCTCTATACCCTTTCCCCACTCCTTCTTTTTTTTTTCCTTTTTATTGAATTTATTGGGGTGACACTGGTTAACAAAATTGTACAGGTTACAGGTGCACAATTTCACACCACATCTGCACACTGCATTGTGCCTTCACCCCTCCATGTCAGGTCTCCACCCATCACCATTTACCCCTACCATACCCCTGTCATCTTCTTTTTGGTTTCAAATTCTTTGTATGTTCTGGGTGCAAGTCCTTTGTTGGAGATGCACACACACCTACATGCACGTCTCCAACCTCCCATTTCACTCTCTTAATGTTGTCTTTTGATAAAACACAGTACTTTTAATTCAGTCCAGTTTGTCCATTTTGTTCATTACGGTTAGTAGCTTTGTGTTTAGGAAATGCCTACTTTGTCCCATCCTCTGTGCCCCAGGACCTACCTGGAGGAGGAGCTGGTGAAGGCTCGAGAACGGCCCCGGCCCCGGAAGGACATGTATGAGAAGATGGTGGCTGTGGACCCCGGGGCCCCCACACCCGAGGAGCATGCCCAGGGCGCCGTCACCAAGCCTCGCTACATGCAGTGGAGGGAGACCGTGAGCTCAACCTCCACCCTGGGCTTCCGGATTGAGGGCATCAAGGTGAGGTTCAGGAGCTGCGAGCCTGTCAGGGAGCTGGGAACTAGCCCTAGGCAGCGGTTCTTGAGGAGCATGGGTGTCGGGGAAACTGGAAAAATGCAAGATCCAGAGAGAGCTCAGGAGATTGCAGAGGATGATAAGATCGGGCCAGGAGAGGTCTTGCTCCCCTCATCCCCACATCCACCAGCAACCAAGTTTTGTTTCTCTCTCTGAGCACCCGAGTCCCTCTTCTTTCCCCCCCTCGGCCCTGTCTGGGCCTGGCTCCGCCTTCTCCTTCCCCGGCCTCCTCAGACCCATCGTCCAGTACAGCAGCTAGAGCACTGTCCCTTTCCCCTTGTGGAGAAAGATCTTCCCCTTCTTTTCTGCCTCCGTCCCTCCCTCCCATCCTTCCTTCTTTAAAAAAAATATTTTTATTGATTCTAGAGAGAGGGGAAAGGAGGGAGAAAGACAGGGAGAGAAACATCAGTGTGAGAGAGAGACACCAATTGGTTGCCTTCTGCACACGCCCTGACTGGGTATCAAACCCGTGACCTTTTGTAAAACAGCCAGGGCTCGCTCTTTCATTTTGTAAATTAAATCTAATTGTTTGAATAAGAATGCACACTGTTGAGAAGTCGAAATAATATTATAATGGGGGTATAGGAAAAATACCTCCGCAACCCTGCTGGTGCCATTCCCCTTGTGTCTCTTTCCCCCTCCCGGTTCACAGGGCACCGCTTTATCAGTGTCTTACACGTCTCCCTGCAAATACAAACAGTTGCAGTTGCGTATCTCCAGATTTCCTCCCTTTCTTACCCAAAAGGCAGCATAGTCCTAGAGAGTTTTCCATATCATTCCAGAGTCTCCTTACTTTTCTTTCTTCCTCCCTCCCTCCCTCCCTCCCTCCCTCCCTCCCTCCCTTTCATTCTTTCTTTCAACTGCAGTAGCTCTTTGCGGATGTGCCACAGCGCCCTATTGATGGGTACCTGGATTGTTTCCATTTTTCTCATTACAAAAACATCTCAGTGGCACAGTTTGCACGCGTGGAGGTTTAGCTGTAGACCAGACTCCCGGAAGCAGGACCACTAGATCAAATATGAAATGCACTGGCAATGTGGCTAGAGATTGCCAGACCCCTTCCGTAGGCGCCGTACCAGTGTGCATCCCACCAGCGATCTATGAGGGGTCCTGTTTCCCCACAGCCTCACCAGATATAAGTTGTTTATCCAGCTATGTCATTCTCCTATTCGAAACCCTCCCATGGCTCCCTAGGACCCTCAAGAGATGTCTCCTGGCCTAGAGGGCCGTCTAGGGTCTAGCCTCATCTTTCACCCCTCTCTTCCTCCCTGCCCACCTTCAGGCCACAGTGAGGTACTTCATTTCCTTGAAAGGGTCCCATTGCCCTGGTTGGCTCCCAGGCTTTTCGTCTCCTTTTAAATTTCACTTCCTCCAGGAAGCTCTTCCTACTAGATGAGAACTCTCTCTTTACCTCATAATAACTTCCTGTATTCCATTATTCTTCTCTCCTTTTGTGATGCTCTTGTTCAGTATCTGCCCCCTCATCTGACTGTGTCTGTCCTGTTATCTCTCTGTTAGCAGTGACCAGCTGGCACAGCACCGTTGTGTGACTCAGATGGCTCTCTGTGCCCCTCTCAGATGTAAAAAAGAACATTAGTCTCATTTATTGAGTGCTTGCTTGCTGTGTGCCAAGTGCAGTGCTATGCATTCTACGTACCCAATCTCCCCTCATCCTCACACCAGCTTTAGCAAGTAGATACCAACACAATTCCCATCTTCCACACAAGGAAACCGAGGTTGAGACAGGTGAAGTGACTCGCTTAGCGCTGCCCAGCTTGGAATAGCAGAGTCACAATTCAAAGCCAGATTCACCCCCTTCCAGAGCCCACTTGGCTGGACTGGCTCAAGCAGCAGGTTCAAGGTTAGACTCAGAAGGACTAGCTCTGCTCAGAGTGTGCCTTGGGTCTGGGTTGATCTGAGCTGGGCGGTGGGTTGGCTTCTGCTCAACAGCAAGTGAGTGTGGAGGCAGGTAGATGGCCTAGGAGGTGCCTGAGGCTGGCTGGTGTTGGTGTGAGCAGGAAAGTTATGACCCTGCGCCTTCAACCCTTGCTCTGCAGAAAGCCGATGGGACCTGCAACACCAACTTCAAGAAGACACAGAAGCTGGAGCAGGTGACAAAGGTGTTGGAGGACTTTGTGGATGGGAACCGTGGAATCCTGGTGAGTGGGACACCCACGCCCCAAATTTAGCAGTTTAGGGCCACCGCCATCGCTGTTGCCCCTGGTGGTGGTCTTTTTTGCTCAGGGCTGAGGTCGGCTGATACTGGCTGGTGTTGCTCGCCATCCGTGGTCACGGGTGGCTTGGCCAGGGCTGGCTGGTCTAGGATGGCCCCGCCCACTTGTCTGGTGGTCTCGGATCATGACTTGGCCACTTGTCTCTCATGATCCAGCAGGCTCGCCTGGGCTGGTTCTCACGATGGAAGCAGCTGGCCAGGAGAACAAGTGAAAATGCAAGGCCCCTTGGTGGCTAAGCCACCATCACTTCTGCTGTGTTTCATTAGCCAGAGCAAGTCATGACCGAGCCTACCTTGGAGGAGAGGAGACTCCACCTCTTTTTCACTTTTTCAGTGATTTGAGAGAGAGAAAGAGAGACTGATTTGTTGTTCCACTATTTATGCATTCATTGGTTGATTCTTGAATGTGCCCTACCTGGGCATCACACCCACAGCCTTGGCACATGGGGTGATGCTCTAACCAACTGAGCTACTCAGCCAGGGCTAGACTCCGCCTCTTGGTGGGAGAAGCTGCTAGGAAGTATGGGTATTCAGTAATTTACTAACCTTACCCCTGTCTGCACCACCCCAATGTATCCATCCTCCCCTAGCACTTTCCCCGTGGCTCCCCTTATCCATCATGGCTGGTATAGGACAAGGTCAGATCTCAAGGTAGGGAAGGACCCCCAAAGTCCCTATGCTAACCAAGAAACTCTCCCTCTCAAACAGAGAAAGTACGTGGCACGCCTAGAAGAACTTCGTGAAGCTCTGGAGAACTCCCCCTTCTTTAAGACCCATGAGGTGCGAGCCCCTCCCACCGCCATGGGAGCAGAGGGTCCTTCCTGTATCAGTGTGAGGTCGGGGTGGGTTGGGGTCCAGGTTGCACCGAGGAGAAACTGCTGAAAGAATTAAAGCAATTAAAATGAGACCCCATATTTGGGGGTCTGCTTTTTACAGTAGGCAGCATGGGGGGTTTCAGGGAGGTGCGTCAGTTAGGAGCATGGACTCAGGCCAAGCAGCCTGGGATGAAGTTGGCTCCACTGTCTGACTTCTCAGCTATGTGACCTCTCAGGCCTTGGTTTCCTACTAAGATAGGAAGGAACAATACTACCTTCCTCACAGGTCTGCTGAGGCATGAGACGAACAACCGTCGAGCACCACTTGGAGCATGGAAGTGCGTTTAACATCTAGCTCCTGTTTGTTTGTTTGTTTGTTTGTGTTTGAGAGGGAGAGGGAGAAACATTGATTTCTTTTGTCCCCCTTAGTTATGCATTCATTGGTTGCTTCTTGTATGTGCTTTGACTGGGAATCGAACCTGCAGTGTTGGTGTATCAGAATGACGTTCTGATCAACTGAGCAGCCTGGCCAGTGCTAACTCCCAGCTCTTACAGTTACTTTGTAATCAGAATTATTTATAGTTACTGTTATCTGCATTCCTCGTTGGGTGGCTCTCCCCCTCGCCCTCTCCCTCTCCCGCAGCCTGTTTCTTCGGGAACATTCATTGCTCTGGGGCTGTCTCAGAGAGTCTGGCGAGTGGTGACTGTACCCCTTGCGTCCTTTCCTCCCCTCCTCTGTACAGGCTCTTCCCCCACCCCCACCCAAGCCACTCGCCTTCTCCTGGTATCAGGAGACCCAGCCCTGACCCAGAAGCCCAGCTGGCCTGGGCTGGGACCCCAGCTCTGCAGGCCTGTCTGTTGGCCTGCAGGGTGGGGTAACTGACACCTGCCTCCTGGGCCACCTGAAGGTTAAGTGGATTAATAGAGGGAACGCCTGGCCCAAAGGAAACCCTCAATGTGTGCCAGCCGTTACCTTCACGTTTCTCATTAGACGTTACCTTCATCGACCTTGTCACTGCCTTTGTGCTTCACAAGTTGCAAAGAGGAGGCTGGGTGGGGGGGTGCCACATCTCATCTGTCTTTGTGTTCGGTGTCACCCGCTCAGTGACTTACATTTTAAGAGATGAGTGGCCAACATTAAAAATGTGGGACTTCACACCCAGATCAGGGTTTCCAGTTTCCCTTGGTACTTTGGGAGACCTGGTAACACGGGGTCACTTGCCACATCTGGGCCACAGCTGCCCAGAGTGGGCGGCCTCTGCCTCTACTCATAGGCACCTGCTCGCGGGCCCTATCATCTGGCCTCCCTGGGCTCCCTGGGGGCAGTGGGGTTCGAAACCAGGTTAGGGAAAGGAGGGCTGCAAACATGGAGTTAGGTGTAGGCAAGGAAACTACTGTCTCTCATTAGAAAAACAAAAGCAGCATCTCTGAGGGCCGCAGACCCGCCCCGCAGGCCCTTGCTAAGTGTGCGCATGTGGAATGCTGCCGACAACCCCGGGAGGTAGGGCTGTGATCATCATCCCTGTTCTACAGATGAGGAAACTGGGCCCAGGGAAAGGAAGCCACTTGCCTGTGGTTGTTGAATCCGCCAGGGCTGTGTAGTTAGTTGTTGACTCTCCACGGGGAAGGCGTGAACCACTCTTAGTTCCCACGGGGCTCTCCTGACCCAGTCAGGATCCCACAGACATTTGAGTTTGTAACTTGGCTTGAAAAAGGATACCAGTTAACATCTGTGCATTTGCTACACTGGAAACTGTTTTAAGTGCTTTGTGTGGATTAATTCATACATATAATGTGCCCAGCAACCTTTGAGGTAAATGGTATTATTACTCCATCATTCCCACTTTGTGTATCAGTAGGCAGAGGCACAGGGAAGTTAGGTCACCTGCCCAAGGCATAACAGCCAATGAGTAGCAGAGCCAGGATTTGAATCTAGGCATCTTGTCTCAAGTTCATGCTGTCACCCACCCTGCTCAGATGCCCCCTTGGGGATGGGACCTTTGTGATGCCTGCCGTGCCCCTGACTGCTGCCTGTCTCCCCGCAGGTGGTGGGCAGCTCCCTTCTCTTCGTGCACGACTGCACGGGCCTGGCCAAGGTTTGGATGATCGACTTCGGCAAGACAGTGGCTCTGCCTGACCACCAGACACTCAGCCACCGGCTGCCCTGGGCTGAGGGTAACCGTGAGGATGGCTACCTCTGGGGCCTGGACAACATGATTCACCTTCTTCGGGGGCTGGCCCAGAGCTGACCCACTTGCCTGCTGCCAGGTTTATTTGCTGGATGGTACTCAGCTGGCTGGAGAAGCCCTGAGCTACGGAGGGGCCCGAGGTCGGCCGTGAAGGCCCTGACCTCTGGGACAGAAGTGTGGTACACCCCCCAAGCCCAGGGCAGCTCTGAAGGGCCTTGGAGACCAGGTAGTGCCCAGCCCCTTCATGATACTGGGTTTGTAAGGCCTAGAGAGGGGATGTGACATGGCTGGGTCCCACTGAGTCGGAGCCAGACGAGCTCCTCTGGCTGCAAGGAAGATTCCTGAGGGGCTGCTGGAGGCAAGTAAACCACACCCCTGGAAGAAGTTCAGCCACTGCAGGGTGTGGGCCTGACACAGCTATTACCATATGAATGACTCTAATCACTACTCACAGGCCTCCTCCTGCCACCAGCAGGCTCAAGGCCAGGGACCAGTCAGCTGCATCTGTGGTGCTGGGAGGACCAGGCCTCTGTGGACAAACGCTAAAGCTGGTGTGTCTGCCTGGGAGCGTTATGGCCCCATCACTTCATGGGGCCTTTCAAGTGCTGACTGTGGAGGGTGTGACACCATGGGACTGGCCTAAGAGCGGACGCCACTCTCCTGCCTTCTCAGGGCCCCTTGGATCCTCCCTGCTCCTGGGAGAACTCTGCTGACACCCTGCAGACCACAACCACAGCCACATCCCTTGGCAGCTCTGTGACCTGTGACCGGCACCACCTCAGCCTCAGGACTTCCCTTGTCCTCCCCTTACCCTTTCAGGTGCCCTTTATTTTAGCTGAGGTGGTGAGAAGGGCTTTCAGGGGCAGGGAAACCAGCTTGGGTATCAGTGCTGCCTTTCTTGGGTAGCCCCCTCCCCCGCCAGGGCCCCTGCCCTGAGAAGTGCCAGGCTTGAGCCAGATGCTCAGGGTGGGTGGGGCTGCTAGCTGTCACCACAGGCTCACAACCTGTCCAAACCAAAGACCCCCAAATCCCGAGGTCAGTGGTGCCCCCACCCTGTCCCGTTGTACCTGGAACTGGCCTCCTGGCCCACGGGGCTGGGCTAGGGGCCCAGAAGCACCTCTCCAAGTCAAAGCTCTCATGAGGTCTTCCAGCGTGTAGGAGGCACACTCCTTTTCTATTGACCTTTATACTTATTTATACAAGTAGTTGTTAGATGGGGCAATGCTGGGGACCTGGCGGCAACATCCCCGAACTGCCATCCCCTTGTGACGACTCCCCAGTAAACAGGACATTCAAAGCCAACTTCATGGAATTTTTTTTTCTCTTGCATCTGGGGGGTGTGGGCTCAAAGCACATAATCTTGAGCCCGGCCAACAGGACAGTGCCAGTTTGGAGAAGAGATGCAGGCCCAGAGTCCTGGCTGAGCTGCTCCTCCTGAGCCCGGCTGTGTGCTGGCTCAGGCAGGACAGTGCACAGGATTGCCGACCCACCGGGGCTGGGAAGGGGAGGCACAGGTGGAGGGGCCAGGGCTGGATGCTGGGGGCTCCCCACTTCTGGTTGGAAACACTAAAAAGCCCCAAACTCTATCTGTGTACTGTAATCTCTAAAGTTCCCTTGCACCACAGACATGGCAATGACCCAAACACACCTGTTCCCTGAACAAGTATTCATTAAACTAACCTAAAAACATGTATCTATTTATCTAGATGTACCTGTGCAGGTACTAACCTGGTTGGAATCCTGATCCTGCCACTTGCCAAGCCAGGTGGCCTTGGACAATGACTGTGCTCCCCCAAGCCTGTCTCTCCATCTGTGACGTGGGGATGACCCAGTACGTCACGTGTGGGATTGGAGCATGTAACGAGTTAACGTGGGTGACCGGGTTGGCACACTCAACTGCTCTCAGATGCATGTCTTTTTAAAAAAATCAGAACACAGAGGGAACCTGTGATGAGTCAAGCTGGTGTAGGGGTTCAGAACCAGTCACCCCAAGATGTGCCTCTGTGGTACATGGGTCGTGAGCTGGGCTAATCAAGACTGAAGGCTCAGTGAAAGCTCCAACCCTGCCCCAGACACCCAGAACAGTCTGAATTAGGGGCGGGGCCATAATAAACTGATCCCCTCGCTGACCCGCCTACAGAGCAGGGTAGACTTCCGATTGCTCCTGTCACCCTGCAGTGACCTTCCTCCCTCTGGAGCCCACGATGAACCTTAGCTCAGAAGGGCACCCGTATCTCACTCTCCCCACCGGAACCTCTCAGAGAGGTGGGGTTCCCATTACGCACGTATTAAATCTGGCTATTTTCTCGTTAACCAGTCTCACGCAGACTCATTAGACCCGCTGAAGAACCTGGGGGAACGGCTGAGGATGACCACCAGCACAGGGCTGCAGCGGGTGCACTGGGGTCCCGAAAGGCCAGTGGGGCTGGGCGGTTAGTTCCTATTCTCTGACCAAAAGGGAACTGCCACAAGCTTCTCTGGAAGGTTATGAGGAACCCAAGTTCGCTTTTTTTTTTGGCTCCCTCAGCCCTGACCCCACGTGAACAGGTACTGGGAGACAGCAAGGTGCCCAGTGAGGCAGATGTCCAGAGATGATGGTTCAGAAGAGGGTGGCTACCAGTGAGAAGCGGTGGACGCGACACTCAGGTGGGGTGGACAGGACTCGGTGTCTGGGCTGCTGTCCCCCAGTACCTGTTCTGGGAAAGGGAGTTTGTCTGTCAGCTTCCAGCTCTAACCCCAGCCCACACAGTTGGTGCCTGACACAGGATGAGGCTGAGGCAGTTGGGATGACACCCAGGCTTAAGAATGAATAGAGTGTGGGGAACCCTGTGTGAAGGATCTCTTGTTGGGGGTCCACAAGAGATCCAGCAGCCCAAGCCCTTGGGTAGTCACACAGAGGGAAACCTGCGGTCTGGGTCCCATCACCCCCAGTTCAGGGCTGCAGCGGGCTGGTGGCTGGAGTCCTTCGGTCTGAGGAGCACAGCCTGGCCACAGAGGCCAGCCCGTACTCCACCAGCAGGCACCACGTACGTCCGGCCATCGGTGGCCCGAGAGGGTGAGAAGTCTGTCAGCTGCAGGTTGCTATCCCGGACCTGGTTGTAGTCCCACAGCTGGCAATGCCAACTCTTGCCCTGCTTGGCGAGAAGGTAGACCGCTCCCTGCGAGCCTTCCTCTGGCAGGGGTGGCGGCTGGTGGGGTGCGCTGGGCACAGGGTGAAACAGGCCTGGCAGTTCAGCATCCTCGGCATAGCCGGGGCTTGGCACACACTGCACACCGAGCAGGACCCCTGTGAGAGGGAGAGGCTGTGAGTGGGGGCCCAGCCCTGGCGGGCTGCTGGGGCACACTGAGTTTCCCCTGCAGCCCCCCAGGGAAGGTGCTGCCTGGTCTCCACATTACAGCAAAGTTAATGGGGGCAGCAGGCACACAGCTGGGCTGGGGTTTGGAGCCGGGATGTCTGGCTCCAGAGCTGTAGGCACTTTAGTCCTGCCCCCTACGGCCTGTCAGCGCTGGGAGGTGGAGAGCTGACATTAACCAGAGCAAACACTGTCACCCCGTCGTCTCCAGCTACCCAGGAGGGAGATGCTAAGAGCGGAGCCCTTAAGGCCAGAGCCAGGAGGAGGAGGAGCAGAGCCTTGACCAGGCCCACCTGATGCACACAGATCCCCCCTCCTTGCAGGCAGGTGAAATGAGGACAATGCTGGCAGGTGAAATGAGGACAATGCTGGTCACAGCTAACACTCACTGAGATGTGCAACGTGCCAGACACCACTGTTCGGAGGGTTTTCCATGCTCTGCCAATAAGGCAGGCCTGTGAGGAGGATTCTACCATCACCTCGATTTCAGATAGGCACAGGAAGCCCAGAGTCAGTGCCTGGCAGTGGCAGGAGCCTGAAAGTCCACGCGTTTGCTCCAAAAATCTGCACTCTGGGCTTGTCTGTGGAAACCCCAACTGGCAGACACCGAAGCACCACTGCCTGCCAGGTCCCTGCTAAGCACAGTATCCTGTGCAGACAGGGATGGCCCAGTCCTTGTCCCTGCCTTGAGAGTACTGGGGAGGTCCCAGTGAGTACAAGGGTGAGCATGTGAGGAGGGATGAGGCGCAGCTGGGGAGATCCAGGGTGCACGCACAGGGACACAGGAGGGGGACTTACCCATGCTCACTGCCCAGTGGGCCTTGTGGCCCTTCCTCTGACATGGCTCGTGGTTGAAGTCTTCGTCATAGCTGGTGACAGGGTTAAGGCCAAAGCTGTGGTGTGGCCTTGGAATTCCCCCTTCCCCACCCGTTACTGCCCTGCCCTGCCCTGGGATACGGGATGAGCAAGGGATGTCCAGCAATAAGGTGCTGCAGGACACGTTCCCTGTTGGGACCGCCTAGGCCACCACGGAGCAGCTCCACTTCGCAGCCCAGTGCCTCCTCGGCCAGTCTGCCCATGTCAGCCACTGTGGGGACACAGCAGACAGAGCAAGGGATCACTGTGTGCTTGGTACCTTTCAAGGTCTCACAGGGATCGATGCCTGTAATCTCTACTGTGAACATCGCCTTACACAAATGCAGAAAATGAAGCACACAGAGAGGGTAAGCTGCTGGTGCAGGACCGCATAGCGGGAGGTGGCAGAGTTGGGTTGGGACCCCAGGCAGCCTTGCTCCAGAGTCTATCTCGTAACACTTGGCAGGGGAAGGGCCTAAGGAATGGAACAGGCCCTCCTATGTACCTTGTCCCACCCAGCCTCTTCAGTCCATTCCTGGTGAAGAACGCCAGGCTTGTGAGCCTTTTGCACCCGACTCACCAGAGAACATCTCTCCCTGGGCCGTGTAGCCTCTCTCCATGGCCATCTGCACAAGTCTCTCTAGGGGGATGCCACTGGGGGGCACCAGGAGAGTGCCTGCCATCCACAGGGCCACCAGCCCACACCTGGGAGAAACAAGCCCAGCCCCTCAGTCCCTGAGTCCAGGACCCCCTCTGCCCTGGAAGCTGGAGTGTGGGGAATAGGTTGGCTGCCCTGGGGGAGTTCCGTTCCCCTCTGCCAGGGTGGGGAGACAATACCCTTTCATGGCAAAGAGACTGGCCAAATACTGAGGATGAGGAGAAGGGAGGGTAGGGAGATATGCCCCCTGGGCTTCCAGGATGAGTAGCTGCCAAAGTGGAGTTGGAGACATGGACCAGGTTCATTTGTTCTCTCACTTGCTCCCTGAGTCCAACTATTTACTATGCATGCCTCCGGGACCCTGCCCCGGTAAGTCACCCCTCTCCTTCCGCTCCTCTTGTCTTCCCCAGGCTACTGGGGTGAAGTGAACCCATTCCTCCCACCCTCCTGGGCCCATCCTCAGTAGGCACAGCAAAGTCAAAGGCTTGGGACACATCGGGCTACCAAGGGCTTAGGGTTCCACATCAAGGCACGTACTGAGGGCCTTCTTGGATGAGGGAGGGCAGGTCCGCACAGAAGAGGATCCAATGCAAGTCACTTCTGAAACTGAATCAAGAGCCCAAATCAGGTCACACGAGAACCAGCTCCTACAGTGCCCCGCTGGGGTCTGGCTGGGAGTAGGGAAGGGGAGGAATACAGGACCCACAGTCCTGAGGCCTGAGCTCAGCTCCGGGCTCAGTCACTGACTTCCTTCACCTGACAGGGCACCTCCCTGCCCAGCCTCAATTTGTCATCCACTTGGTGGGAATGACCCTTCCACCTGCTGCTCCCTATTCCTTCTCCTAATCACTGAAAAGGCGAAGGACAGATGTGCAAGAGCTTTGCAACTAGGAGCCAGTGATTAGAGAAAACTTCTTGGGAGATGGAGATTGTCTCTATACCCAAACTCCAATTTTCCCCTCTCAAACCTGTTTTGCAAGCTGTTAAATAAGGCAAAAATTCCTTAACTCAGCCTTGACTAAAAATCAGGTAACAAGCTCCAGGCCTAGAGAGCATCTTGATAATGAGCCTCACCCTCCGGCCACTCAGGGTTGCCTGAGCCCAATCAATCGGGCACAGGAAGGTCAGGGAGATGTGTTTAATTTCTGTTCCAAGGTCAGTGAAAGGGAAGGAGAGGACGCTGCAGCACCGTGGTTAAAAGCATGGAGCCCCACTCCCGGAGTTCAACCTGGCTATTACTCTGATAAGCACTGTGGCTAAGTCACTTCATTGTCTTGAGCCTCAGTTTCCTTATCTGGAAAACACAGTAATAGTTCCTACCTGCTGGAGTTGCTGAGGAGGTTAAATAAATACTTAAGAAGAACAGTGCTGGAAATCTATGGCTGGGGCATAGGAAAGACTATCAACCTCCCTAAAAGCTGGAAGTTTCTTATGAATCTGGAGTAGTCACTTCTCCCTCTTCCCCTCAGCCAGGTAATCGTTGAGTGGGGTCCGCACGGCCCAGCCAGGTCTAGGCCCCTCCTTTCCTGCTCAGGTCCCTGGTTGTCCCAGCTTCCTCCTTGGCCTGCAGACTCCAGTCTCACTACATCCTCCACTCCCTTGCTGTGCAAGGCCTTCCCCAGGGCAGCCGCCTTCCTTCCCATGGCCCTCCATGCCCTGCCCAACCATCAAACCCCGTGCTTGTCACTTCCCCTGTCCCGTTAAAGAACGTCTCTTCATGTCACTCTGGGTCTCTGCACAAACTGGTTACTCTCCTCACATAGCTTTGGTAACGTGCTCAATAGCACTCGGGGGTCTTCTTCAGGCAGGCCCCACTGATCCCCAGCCAGGGCTGGGCACCCCCTCCGGACTCCCTCATCACTCCCTCTGCCCACTCTTCACTGTCACCATCTGGTGGAGGGAAGGACATGTTTTTCTCACTGGACTAGGTGTTTGTGAGGGCAAGACTACTTCTTCATGGCTGAAGCAGTCAGGCTGTTTGACCTGGAGGACCTGGGGAAACCCCAAGAGAACATGGAGGAAGCTATGTGGGGATGGGTGGGGCGGGGAATGCAAACCCTACCGGTCCTTGTGAAGCTTTAGGAGCCTCTTCGTGTCTTCTCTGCTCCCGACGGCTGGGCCGGCTTTCTCCAAGGCTTCTTTCAGAAGCTGGCTCTTCTCTAGGCCAAAAACATGAGGGGGAGCAGTACCCGTGGCAGAGGGTGGAGGTGGCGGGGGTGGGGGAATAAGGGCCTGGAGACTTGAAGGAGAGGGTAGAAAGGCTATGTCCGGGCGATGTGGGGGTAGGGGAGGTGGGATGATGGCGGCCTGGGATGAAGGGTTTCTTGGAGGATGGACTGGGGGCTCTAAGGGAGAAGAGCATGAAGAAATCATTTTGGAGTCTATGGCATGCGCTGGAAGGATGAGAAGTAAGATTCTCCAAAATGGATTGGGCTCAGGGATAGAGATTTTGAAAATTTTTGGATAGAGCAGCAATAGCCTTGAAAGGACTAGGGCTAAAATTTGGAACCATGGGAGCAAGGACAGGGGCTGACTCAAATCAGTTGGTCTCTGAGGATTAACAGGGTGGTGTCCTTTATCCAGAACCAGATTTGTAGAATGCAGTGAGTTTCGAGCCTGAAAGAGGAAAATTGAGTAGGAGTTAATTTATTATCTGGGCTAGATTTGGAAACTTGGGGGTCAGTTATTGGGATATGACGGTTCACACTGGGGTGAGGCGCTAAGGGTGGGGTTTAGAGGCCCAAAGCTAAAGACGAGGTAATAATTCAGAATGTGTTCCACTCCCCCGCCCTCCCCACCCCATACATCCCAAGCCCGAGTCAGGAAGCTTGGAGCTGACCTTTAAGTCAGAGGTCAAGAGGTCAAAAGGACACCTGGCGGGGAAAATGGCCTAGTTGTGGAGAAGGTTCTGCAATCAGGACGCAACAGGAAAGGCCTGTGGGATAAGGAAGGCTCAGAGATCGAAGGCCGTTGGGATCCACGATACCGCTGGGATGCGGTATGGAGTCAGAGAGCAAAACGCACCTCCCCTTCCCGCAAAATGGCGGCCGCAGCATACAGCCTTTCTGATTCATATAGTAGGGACTCGCGTGCTTGCCCGCCCCTTTAGCTATCACGTGACAGAGAAGGCGGGGCACTGGGGGGAGGTGGGGCTTCTGAAGGACTGCCTCCGGAAGAGATTGCCGCACGCAAAGTGCAGCCTTCATTGATTGGTCCGGGGTCAGGAACCCAGCTGGCCTTTTGATTGGCAAAGTCTATGTCGGGGATGGATTGGCAAGATCTGGCCCAGGGTTTGATTGGCAAGGTCGGGAAAGGTTACTCTGATTGGTCAAGCTACCATGTTACCGTGCGGGGATTGGCTTACAGGACAATAAAGGTGGAGCCAGGCGAGGACGCTTCGGTCTTGGCAGTCGGAACGCAGCAGCGGGCGGTTGTGGGATCCGTGTCTGTGTTGGTGAGTAATAACGGGTGCAGGCCGCCAAGGGTGGGCAGAGCGCTTGGCACCCGAGTCTTTACCAGCCTCGTGTGCGGAAACTATTGTCTCGTTACGCGTGGCCAGGGCTTCACGAAATTGCCCCACTCCTTAACTGGCACTTACATCCGGGTTACGAGCGCGTGGGCCAATGAGAATCACCACTCAGTGCGCTCCATCTATTAAGTCGCTCAGAGCCTGCTGGGACTCGTAGTAAAGCTCTGTGGCGATGTCCCTCACCACGCGGGAGGGGAAGTAGTGTCCTGCATTCGCTTTGTTTTCCAAACTGTGGACCCTTTTCTTTCCTCCCTACTTTACGTGACTAGCTCCTGGAAGGGAGATCCCCGAGCAATCCGTTAAGCCCGCGTCCGGATAAAGGAGTTTTAGAAACCCGGGGCTGAAGGTACCTTTTTCCTTTCAGTTCTCCCGCGGCACCTTGCTACATGGCAGTTCCCGAGGCCCGCCCCAACCACACGATTTACATCAATAACCTCAATGAGAAGATCAAGAAGGACGGTGAGTTCTCAGCGGAGTGCAGACTTCAGGCCATCTTAACACGATCCGGCCCCCTCGTTTATCACCAGCATCCGCTTCTCTTCCTCGGCCATCTCTTCTAGACAAACTATTAGAGTTAACCACTCGGTCTTTGCACGTGTTGCTTCCTTTGACTTTAACACTACCCCAGTTCATTTTAGGGTCTGTCCATTAACCCAGTCACTGTCGCTCATCCTTAAAGGTTTCAGCTCACAGTGCCCTCCTCCAGGAGACCTTCCCCGTCTGCTTCCCCCTCAAGAGGAACCCGTCTGATTTCTCATAGGCCTTATCCCCCCACCCTGCAAAGTCCTGATGGTTCTGGCCTGTCATAAGTCTGTCTGTTCACTGGCCTTTGAGGGCAAGAACTGGGACTGGCTCAGTCAGTGTCATGTAGTCAGTGATCAGCCCACAGTGAAAATGTGTACTTTCACAGTTTTCACAACAGTCCTGCAGGAAGTAGGTATTGTTCCAATTTCTCAGATTAGGACATGGAGATTCATGGGTGGTGTGACTTCCCCAAGGTCACACAGCAAAGAAAAGAGGTTCAGGTCACCAGTGTGGAGTTCTCCATAAGAAACTGTTTCTTGACATCAGACATATTTTTTTATTTCTTTCAACAATTTATTATCTTTATTGAACTGTATTTACTATATTTAAAAGCTGGGCAAAATCATAACTTCTTTGTGTGGATGTTTTGGGGATTAAATTAGCTAAGACTCCATGTGGTGCTTCTTTTTGTGTTTTTTAAGGTTTTATTTTTAGAGAGGGCAAGGGAGAAAGGGTGAGAGGAACATCCACATGCAAGAAATACATAGATCCGTTGCCTCTTGCACGCCCCCTACTGGGGACCTGGCCCACAACCCAGGCATGTGCCCTGACTGGGAATCGGACCTGCTACCCTTTGGTTCACAGGCTGGCACTCAATCCACACTGAGCCACACCAGCCAGGGCTTGGTGCTTTTTTATGGTATCCAGCAATCAGGGCTGGATAAATGTTACCTCTGATTATCACCTCAAGAACATTGTGGGAAGAGCCAAAAAAGCTTGTTGAATTAAGTTTGAGGTTACTGACAAACTTGCTGTTGAAAACAAAATAGGGCATGTAAATCGCCTGTGTGCTTTTAGGGCATCTTGGTCAGATAGTACTTTTTGGTGCTGGGGACACACTGGTGACTGGGACAGTTCTAGTCGTACCTTAATGGAGCCACAAGTCCAGTGGGGATGGGAGACCTGCTAGGAGACAGTGATAAACCAGAGTAGCCAGAGGAAGCATAGGGCTGAGATTGGGCACTGAGAAAGTGGGAGTAATTGCGTTTCACAGAAAAGGAGACAGTTTGAGAAAGATTTCCAGGTAGAGGAAGCAGTACACTTGACCCTTGAACAAGGTAGGCTAGGGGTGCCGACCACCCACTCAGTAGAAAATGCACATATAACCTAGATTGGCCCTCCATATAGTATTTGTGTTGCAATGAGGGAGAAGAATGTTCCTAACCTGAACCAGCATATGCAGATGTATAGGGCAGCAATTTTTTAACCAGTGAGCTGCAAGAATTTTTAAAACGTGCAATAGCTGACTATTTAGTCAAGGGCACTGATCTCTTTTTTTTTTCATAGATTGTCAAATAAAAAAATTATAGCCCTGGCTGGTGTAGCTCAGTGGATTGAGCACAGGCCTGTGAACCACATGATCGCAGTTCGATTCCCAGTCAGGGCACATGCCTGGGTTGCAGGCCAGTTCCCAGCAGGGGACTCATGAGAGGCAACCATACATTGATATTTCTCCCCTTCCTTTCCTCTCTAAAGATAAATAAATAAAATCTTTAAAAAAGAAAAAAATGATAACAGACAACACAACAATAGCTGTTTGGTGTAAATGAATCAAAATTATACCTATTTTTTTTTTTTTTGGTGTCAGGTTGGCAAAAAAATATATTCTTTGGTGTGCTTCAGAATTGTAGTAATTAGTTTGTGTGCCATGAGATGGAAAAAGTTGGTCCCTAGATCGTTGGTCTAGGGACAAGAGCCCTGGACATTCTGGGAACTACAAGTAAATTGTGTGTGTGTCTGAGGCCTACTACTGGCCTGTGACTTGCAGAGAAGATTCCAGTGAGCAGAGCATGGGTGGCTCTTGGGGCCTGTGGGCTGGGTGAGGCATTAGGCTGTGTCCTGGGGGCATGGGGAGCCAAGCAAGGAACTCACTTGTGACAGATCTTTCCAGCAGTGGAGGGAGGGGGCTAGATGGGCAAATGTGGAGAGGTCCAGGGTCCAGGGAGGCAACTGAGGCCCAAACTGGGTTTATGGGGATGGAGAATGGAAAGAAAACCCAGAAATGTCATCAGAATTTTTTTGGTTAATTGCTTCAAAACACTTTTGCTTCCCCTGTATTCCTCCCGCCCCTACACATTTTGTTTTCTTCCCTCGCCTGGTATGTTTTTCACCAATTATCTTCAGCTCAGATACCTCTTTGCATAAAATTGGTACTCTGTTTCTGCTGTAAGGTAGTTTGCTAGTGAGATGTGGTGATTCTGGGTTTAGATGCACTCGGGTCTGTCCCAGTCCTGGCTCTGTAGGGTCTTCCCAGAACCCTTGGGATACTCCTGGGTCAGTAACAAATTCTCTGAAAACCTGCTTATGTGTTAGCCACATAATAGGGACAGTTGAAGCTGCTACCTCATGGGGCAGTTGTGAGAATTTCGTGACCCTTTTTTTGTTTTGTTTTTAAAAATGAAGAGAGGTTATTTTTTAAAAATCTGAAAGTTATCCCCTGGTTGGTGTGGATCAGTTGCTTGAGTGCTGGCTTGTGAATGAAAGGGTGGTGGGTTTCGTTCCAAGTCAGGGCACTTGCCTGCGCTGTGGGTCAGGTCTCCAGTAGGTGGCGCCGGAGAGGCAACCACACATAAATGTTTTTCTCCATCCCCTCTGTTTAAAAAGAAATAAATAAAATATTTTTAAAAAAAATTCTGAGGTTTTTACTTGCTGAAAAAGAGACCACAGGCTTAAAATGAAGTTTTTAGTGACTTCCCGTAAAACAGTGGTATCTTTATTCACACAAATATTTTTGGAGAAGTTTCTGTGCTGCAGTCAAAACTGCGCTTGGAGATACTGTGGTGAACAAATGCTTCTCTTCAGAAAGAAAGCTAGACAACGAGTAAACAAAGATGATGTCAGCAGGTGGAAGATGCCAGGAAGGAGAGCAAGTAGGGTATGAGAAGGGGAGTGATGTGAAGGCCGTTTCTTTAGACAGGGTGTTTAGGGAAGGCCTTTGAGACCTGGGTGACTAGAAGGAGACAGCTGTGTATACATTAGGAGAAAGGTGTTGCTGGTAGAGGGAGTGGCCAGTGCAAAGATCCTGAGGCATAGTTGGTATGATGGGCTAGGTGAGGGTTAGGAGACCAATGTGGCTGAAGATACCACAGGGAGGTGGAGTATGGGGAGAGATGGGGTTGGAGGAGTTGGCCAGAGCCACACGGCACAGGCCCAGTTCAGGTGCTACAAGGAAAACAACAGCTCGAATTGCAATATGCTCTTTGTACATGTGACCTGTGTTCCCCACTGCAGAGCTGAAGAAGTCCCTCTATGCCATCTTCTCCCAGTTTGGCCAGATCCTGGATATCCTGGTGTCACGGAGCCTGAAGATGAGGGGCCAGGCCTTTGTCATCTTTAAGGAGGTCAGCAGTGCCACCAATGCCCTGCGCTCCATGCAGGGTTTCCCATTCTACGACAAGCCCATGGTGAGCACGGAGGGTGTGGAGAACATGTGCGTGCCTTTGTGTGCGAGGTGCTGCAGGAGACTGGGTGGGCCTGTACCTCGTGTTACCTGTAATGCAGCCCCATAAGGACAGGAGATTCTCTTGGCTGTTCTTAGCCTTTACTATTCACTGTACTGGCTGCACTGTAGGGGGACACACAGTGACTAAGGAAGCCTCTAGCGCTGCCCCCTCAGACCCACAAAGCTGTGAGAGAGACAAGCCTGTCACCAGATGGTGACAGCCCAGGGTCGGGGGTTAGGGCTGGGATGCACAAGTGCGCAGAGCTGGGCAAACTGGGCATACCACACCCAGGCTGGGGGTTCAGGGAAGGCTTTCTTCTGGATGAGGTGAGACTTGAAGGGGGAGTGTTACCTGGAGGAGGAAAAGGGAGAAAGAGTGTTAGGCAGAGAGTCCATGTGGACTAAGGCCCAGAGATGACCAAGAACATATGTAATTGAGGAAGTGAGTCAGGTTCATTTGCCTGGAGTGAAGGGTCAGTGGGAGGTCAGGGGGAGGGCGTGGCCTGGAGAGCATGTCCAAAGTCAGGCTAAGGGGCTAGAGTTTGTCCTGAAAGTGGACTTGACTCCAAGGGTGTTGCGGAGCCATGGAAAGGTTTAGGGAGATGTCTGACTCACTTCCTCAGTTCTATATGTTCTTGGTCATCTCTGGGCCTTAGTCCACATGGGCCCTCTGCCTAACACTCTTTCTCCCTCCCCTCCCCCCGCTAACTCTTCCCCTTCCAGTCTCACCTCATCCAGAAAGCCTTCCCCCAGCCTGGGTGTGGTGTCCCCACTGAGTTTGCCCAGCTCTGTGCACTTGTGCATCCCAGCCCTAACCCCTACCCTGGGCTGTATGAACCCTGACCTGGGACCGAACCCACAGCCCAGGCACATGTCCTGACCAGGAATCAAACCAGCAACCTTTCGCTTTGTGGAACAACTCCCAAAACCAATTGAGCCACACTGGTCAGAGCTAATAAACCGTAAATCTTTCTGTGTTGACCTTCCCCCGTTTTTCTTCCCAAGTCACCGCTTGAACCATATGGAGCACCTAGGCATGTGCGAGTTTTGTCAGGGAGTCCTGTCAACTCTCCTTTCAAAACACCCACCAGCTGCCTATTTCTCACCCGTCCCCTCCACCGACCTGGTCCCAGCCACCACCATTCGTTGTCAGTACTGTGGCAGTGGCCTGCCCGCTGGCCCTCCTGCTTCAGCCCCTGCTCCCCACAGGTTTGTTCTCCATCCATACGGTGGCCACAGCACTCCTTGTGGGACACTCCCCTGCTTAAAACAGCTCCTGGCTTTCTCAGGAAAAGACAGGGTCCTCCCCACGGTCCTCAGGGTCCTTGTTGCTTCTGTGACCTTACGTCTTTCCTCCTTCTCATCCACATTGCCCTCCTTGCTCTTCTCGAATATCCCATGCAAACCCTAACTCTTCGATGGCTATTTTCTCTGCTAGAATGCTCTTTCCCTAGATGCCTGCAAGGCTCCCACTTGGTCTTTACACTGTTGTCACCTCGTTGAGGCCTTTCCTGGACACCCTATCTGAAAAATGCAATACTTAATGATTCTCCAGTTCTTAATCTTTGTCTTTTCTTCCCCACTGAAGAAGCTCCATGAGGGCAGGGCTTTTCGAGTTCCCACGAACAGCTGAGTGGATGGAGTTTACATTGGGAGACTAAACTCAGGGGTGACTGGAAACCCCCTGTCAAGTGCTCTTGTCCTGGCCTGTTGCGTCCACCTTTGGCCTGATGCTCAGGGCTGTCCCATCCCTTCAAAATTTTTACAGCCCACTCACTGAATGCTAATTAGCCACGTATCGGGTATTGTTCAGATCACTTTGACTAAAGTAGTCCTTGTAGTCATTCTTTGAAGTGGGAACTATCACAACCCCACTTGACAGATGTTGAAGCCCAGTGATTTCTTTAACGTCACTCACTGAGCTCCCGGTAAGGTCTGCTTTTGCAACCAAGCACTTGGCTCTGAAATCCACTCTGAACCCTTTGGCTCTCCCTTGGCAGCGCATCCAGTATGCCAAGACTGACTCGGATATCATTGCCAAGATGAAAGGCACCTTCGTGGAGCGAGACCGTAAGCGGGAGAAGAGGAAGCCTAAGAGCCAGGAGACCCCAGCAGCCAAGAAGGCCGTGCAGGGTGGGGCAACCGCCCCTGTCGTGGGGGCTGTCCCAGGCCCTGTCCCGGTAAGCTAGGGCCTTCTCATCATCAGGCACTTACTTCTCTGTGTGGTGGGGTTGCGGGGGGCGGGGGGGCGGTCTCTGCTTGGGGATTCAGACACCTCCTCCTTCTATTTCCGTATGTAGATTGGGTGCCTGCCCCTGCCTCCCAGACTCTTTTCTTAAGATCTTTCTTTCTCTGTCTCAGTCTTGGTTTCTCTCTCCTTGACCTTGTTGTTGGCTGTCTGTGTAGAAAATTGAGGAAGCTACTTAATCAACAGATAGGATTAATAAGTGAGTTTAATTTATTAGCAGGGTTGCTAGGTATAAGGTCAATATGGAGAAAATGAATTTTATTTCTACATGTTAGCCGCACACAAGTAGACTTCAAACCGAAAAATTGCTGAGGAGTCAATCCAACAAAAGGTGTGAGCACCCCCCTGCTCCCCCAAATCTGAAATGCAGGACGCTGCCGAGAGAAGCTGGAGATGGGCTCCTCAGAGGGCCACAAACTCCCCACTGTTCGGATATCCGTTCTTCCCAGACTGACGAAAAGTCAACACAATTCCAGTCAGACCCCCAGCGGGAATTCTGGGGGCACTGACATCTGTTTTCTCTGAGTCTGTGAAAAGGCAAAGCAAGATAGGTGAGGATAAAGTGGGGTGGGGAGCTGCTGCCACGGTGGTCAGGATGGTGTGGAATTAGCACACGAGTAGGAAGGTGGACCAGTGGGACGGGAGAGAGTCCAGACGCAGCTCCGTGCACGTGCTTATTCAACAGGTGATGAAGCTGACACTGAAGTCCAGCAGCAAAAGGGCTTTTTTTTCCTAGTGAATGATGCTGGACCAGTTGGATATCTGTAAGGGAAACAATTAGCTCTACCTCAACTAGATATAAGTTCGTTTGAGATCGACCTGAGCGTGCCAGCTAAAACAGGAAATGTTGTAGAAGAAAACAGGAAACTGTCTTCATGGCCTTGGTGAGGGCATGAAAAGTAGGGATATTCTGTAAACAGGATACAGAAACGTGTAGTACAAAAGAAGAGGTGGATGGATTGTATCTACGTTAGCCTCCAAGTCTCTGGCGCTTGCTGGGTTATACGTGCACTGAGGCCAACTCACACACAGGCATCAGGGGTGATGTCTGGGTTGCTGCCCAGCTTCCCCTCTCTGACCTTGTTGCCGCTCGGCGCCCAGCTTTCTGTCCACTTGTGGCTGTTCAGGTGTGATTCTCGCTCTGGCCTCCCTGGCCCCTCAGTGCGTGTGCCGTGTGCCACTGGGTGGTCTCTTCCCCTTGCTGCCACCCCTGTCATTTCTTCCTCTACCTGTCTTGATCCTCCCTGCCCATCTCTGCTTTCTTTTAAAAGATTTCATTTATTTATTTTTAAACAAAGGGGAGGGAGAAAGAAAGAGAAAGAGGGAAACATCAGTGTGTGGTTGCCTCTCACGCACCTCCCACTGGGGACCTGGCCCGCCACCCAGGCATGTGCCCTGACCGGGAATCGAAACAGCGACCCTTTTGTTTGCAGGCCGGCACTCAGTCCACTGAGCCACACCAGCCAGGGCCCATCTCTGCTTGCTTTTATTTATTTGTTTATTTATCTTTTAGAGGGGAAGGGAAGGAGAGAGGGAGAGAAATATCAATGTATGGTTGCCTCTTGTGCATCCCCTGCTGAGAACTGACCTGCAATCCAGGCGTGTGCCCTGACTGGGATCTGCTTTCTATTCTTTCTTTTTTTCTCTGTAGTTCTCTGGATCCATTTCTTTCGTTTTACCATAAAATTTATTTTTATAAGCAAAAGTATAGCGTTCTCATTATAGTGTTTATTTCTACCCCTTTTACTTAGCAATTGTTAATAATTAGAAGTTTTCCAGTTTTTTTTCTCCACTCATATTTGTAAACAAAATTAGGTCATACTGGCTAATTTTTATGTATCCAATCTTTTTTTTTTTCCAAGATTTTATTTATTTATTTATTTTTAGAGGGGAAGGAGAGAGGAAGAGAAACATCAATGTATGGTTGCCTTTTGTGCGTCCCCTGCTGGGAGTTGGCCTGCAGGGAACTGGCCTGCAACCCAGGCATGTGCCCTGACTGGGAATCGAACCGCGATCGTCTGGTTCGCAGGCCTGTGCTCAATCCACTGAGCTACGCCAGCCAGGGCTATCCAATCTTTTTTAACTTTCTGATTTGATGTCCTTGACCCTGGGTCTGTTTTGCTCTGTTTTTCTTGGTATCCTTTGTCTGGGCCTTTCTCCCTGTGTCTCATGCCTGGGTTTCCTCTAATAACCTCTTCTCTGCGCCTCCTAGTGGCTCTGAAAGCGCATTTCCTCCCACCTGCCGGCCGCCCCACTCAGTCCAGCTCTCCCTTTCTTTGCAGGGCATGCCACCAATGACGCAGGCGCCCCGCATCATGCACCACATGCCGGGCCAGCCTCCCTACATGCCGCCCCCTGGCATGATCCCACCTCCAGGCCTCGCACCTGGCCAGATCCCACCAGGGGCCATGCCACCACAGCAGCTTATGCCAGGCCAGATGCCACCTGCTCAGCCTGTGAGTGGATAGTCCTCCTGGGATCTCATAAACAGTTGGAACATGGGAATTGAAGGGGAGTGGTTGGGGTACTGTTTTAGGTTGGGTGGTCTGGGCGGGCCTTCCTCAGGAAGTACTACTGGGCGATAAAGATGAGGCCCTGGGGCAGCTGTGATTGTCATGTTTGTTGGAGGAGCTTCGGAAGGTCGGGGTGAGGTTAGACCAGACAGGACAGCACCTTGATTCGTAGTCACTGAACTTCTGCCAAGCGGCCGCTTCTAGGTACAGCAGTGCTGTCATGCGGCTCACAGTCTAGATGGGGCAGAGTCTGGTAAGACAGGCAGCACTGCAGGGTGGGGGGCTAGGAAGGAATCAAGCAGGGCTGCAGGGGAAGAACAAGAAGGCGGCAGATACCCCTCTGGACTCATGGGCTCCTATCTCTTTCCCACAGCTTTCAGAAAACCCACCAAATCACATTTTGTTCCTCACCAATCTGCCAGAGGAGACCAATGAGCTTATGCTCTCCATGCTTTTCAACCAGTAAGTGGGGCTGGGGCCAGAGAGCGATGGCCAGGAGGTGGCACCATGGGGACAGGCCTCAGAATTCTGTTGGTGGAGCCTGGCTCCTGCTAAGCCTTTGCAGGCAAAAAAGGAGGAGGCTGAGACCAGAACCCACAGCCCACGGGGTGTGGAGGTGAAGAGGCTGGGGGTCAGCAGTGACCAGGGCATATGTGCCATCCTCCACCCTCATGGGGGTAGGGGTGAAGAGATTCTGGGTCTCATCTTTCTCATCTGTAGGATCCAAAATACATGTAAAAGAAGACTTACATGATCTCATCGAGTACTGGCCAGACTAGTAAAGTCAGCACACTGAAACAGCAAGTGTGGGAGATGGAGAGGTTTGAGCCCCGTACGCTGCTGATGGCACGCACACCCTATGGGCATTGCGTGGGGTACTGTTACTTCTTAGTGAATTAGGGGTGTGCTTTCACCTGCTCGCTGTGCTTCTGATTGTATACCCTAGAGACATGTATAGTTTTTGAATACAAAATGTGTTTACGGGATGGTTGCCCGCTCACCTTGATTCAGGTGCTTTAGTGCTGCTTCCTTCTCGAGGAGCATCCCCTGCCGGCCTTGCTGTTCCTCCTGGAGGCCGACAGGACAGTGGAGCAGCCAACACACAAAACCACCGTCTGTGCACGGCTGACAGCGGTGGTGATTTTACAGCGTCCTGGGCTTTCTCACCCATGAAGTAGGAACCAGGGCTCTGCACTGGGTGCTCTCGTGTTTTCCTCTTCCCTTCTGGGGAGGGAAAAAGGAGGTCCTTCATGAGTGGCATGTTGTCATGGGGAGGTTGTTATTACCAGAAAGGCACTAAAGAAATTATTAATAGGAGCCCCAGGGAGGTGTAGAGGGGACTTTCCTCACAGTGGTCAAGGTGGAGGATCGCTCGGGTCAGGGGAGAAGTCCAAGGGCGATGCTCCCCTCGGTGTCTGTGCTGCAGTGAGAAGGAGCAGAGCGCCTCGGGTGTGGCGCAATAGTACTGGGAGGAAACTTGAGAAACCGGGTAAACAAAAATGCGAGGTCTTCCCAGAAAGTATCCAGCCATTTAATACGAAAAATAGTGGCATTTATTGAAGAAGATTCCAAAAACACTGTACGTAGGACAATGATACCTTAGTCCCCTTCAAGGCAGGCACCTTGGGACCTCCTACAGGTCTCCCAGTCGCCATCAGCTGGCCCGTATTATTTTCCTGAACCTCACAAACAGTCTGAAATCTCCCCGCTTTCAAAGGTGATTTTAGTTTTGGGAAAAGCCACAAGTCACAGGGCACCAAATCTGGGCTGTAGTGGGGCCGAGTCACCTGGATGATTTGATGTTTTGCTGAAAGACTACATGAGACGTGATGTGTGAGCATGTGTTGTCGTGGTGAAGCTGCGGATCACCAGTTGCCCATAGCTGCGGCCTTCTGAATCATCCGAATAGTTTCCTCGGGGGAATGTTCAAGCTTAATGCATAATTTGATGGAGATTTGTTGTTCTACTCAGTCATTTTGAATGTAGCNGCACCAAATCTGGGCTGTAGTGGGGCCGAGTCACCTGGATGATTTGATGTTTTGCTGAAAGACTACATGAGACGTGATGCGTGAGCATGTGTTGTCGTGTTGAAGCTGCGGATCACCAGTTGCCCATAGCTGCGGCCTTCTGAATCATCCGAATAGTTTCCTCGGGGGAATGTTCAAGCTTAATGCATAATTTGATGGAGATTTGTTGTTCTACTCAGTCATTTTGAATGTAGCTGCCACTCAGTGCACATGCTCATTCAATGGCATCTACCACCCCCACTGACTAGTACAGTGAAGTCGTCATTGTTCACCCATGCACATTCCAGTCCACTCTCCTTGGCTGCCAGGTTACACTGATGTTTCACAAATAGTTCTCGTTGTATTAACAATGGCTGGACTTTATCCAGACAGACCTCGTAATACCACGCATTTACCATGTCCACAGAACAAAACATTTTGTAAGGACAATGATGGAAAAAAAGGATACCCAGTCAAGATGAGGGTGGTTGCCTAATGATTAGGGAAGGTACTAGGGAATGAGAAGAGGGCGATGAAAAAAAAAAGCAGATTCTAAAATGGTAGTGGTGGAGAGGCAGGTGGGGAGAGCAGTGTTTGGTAGCTTAACCTAGGTTATGGTTTGTGGGTAACTATTAAAACTTCTCATTAAGTGATATGTTCATATTGTACATACTTGTCTCTGTTAGGGCTTCTCAGCGTAGCAGTATATACATTCTGGGCCAGGTGATTCTTTGTTATTGTCGTCCTCTGCATTGTAAGATGTTTGGCAAACATCCTGCCCGCCAGATGTCACAATGTCAGAGGGAAATGCTGACTCTAAATCTTTGCGGTCTGTCCCCTTCTTTCAGGTTCCCTGGCTTCAAGGAGGTCCGGCTGGTCCCAGGGCGGCACGACATCGCCTTCGTGGAGTTTGACAACGAGGTTCAGGCAGGGGCAGCTCGTGACGCCCTGCAGGGCTTCAAGATCACCCAGAACAACGCCATGAAGATCTCTTTTGCCAAGAAGTAGCGCCTTTTCCCCATGCCTGCCCCCTCTCCCCTATTTGGGACCTCCCCTCTTCCCCTTGGCTCGGCCCCCTGAAGGTAAGTCCCCCTTCTTTGGGGCCTTCTTGGAGCCGCGCATGTGTGAGTGAGTGGTCACACAGCATTGTACCCAGAGTCTGCCCCCAGACATTGCACCTGGCGCTGTTAGGTTGGAATTAAAGTGTTTTTTTGTTTGTTTTTTTGATGTTTGATTTTCTACAACCATTTGTCGTTTTTATTTTGTTCTCTGTGGTTCTCTTTTCTGCATATCAGAATATCTTGAATTTTTGAACCTCTCAACCTTAGGAAAGCAGAGTATGTAGTAATATTGTCCAAACCAAAGTCACCTTTACTACTTCAGCAGATTTCTGTTTTCTCCCAGTCAGCATTCAGTGTGGCAAAGTGAAACCCAGGCTGCCTTGGACAGTCGGGCAGGTTCTCTGTTACACGAGGATGCCACCTTGAATGGCACACCATTGAATGCTGCACCATTCACTTCGTGGACTTGCGCATGTTCATTCCAATGATTGTCTAACATAGAGTGTTAAGGAAGAGATTTCCCTTCACTTGTTTCTAATCCTCACAAAACCTTCTGTTATAGCAACAACCCCATAGCAACCATTCTAGGTACTTCAGGGAGAGGGAAGAGGATTGGGTGCTTGTGAAAACGCTGGAAGGGTGGTAGGAACAGCGCCCGGATTTGGGACATTTGAGTTCAGGTTTGTAACTGAGCTTTGATCTAGAGTTCAGGAAGATGCCGCTGCTAACAGGGGGCCCAAATTGATTTGTTCACACATGGGAAGGTACTGACCAGACACTAGTGAAGGAGTGTGGCCACTTCCATCACAGCTGACCTCTCTTGCCTGCTGCCGCCAGCCAGAAGACCCAAATTCATCTTCGGTGCTTTAGTTGCGGGGGAGCCTGGGAAATGCAGTCTGGGGCTAGATAATTATGTGTCCAGCTAAAGCTACGGATAAGGGCAGATGGAACGCAGGACCTTCCTTAGCCATCACAGCTAATTGGAGAATTTTATATTACCTAAGACCTTTTCTCGTACCATATGGATGGGAAAATCTGATTGTTTGCCAGAAGTAGAAAATTAACCACAAAAAATAAATTCAGTAAGACATAGTGTTAAGCATTGGCTGGTGTGGCTTAATGGATTGAGTTCTGGCCTGTGAACCAAAGGGTTGCTGGTTCGATTCCCAGTCAGGCACATGCTTGGGTTGACTAGGGACCCATGAAAGGCAACCACATGCTGATGTTTCTCCCTTCCCCTCCTCTGAAAATAAAATCTAAAAAAATACCCAAGAAACACCCTGACTCCTTTACTCTGTGTTAAAGACTCTGGATGCTTTTTCCTGTCAAGCCTAAGTGTAAGCCTGTCCCTGCTGTGCTCCTCCATTAAAGAGGAACATCAGCCCTGGCTGGCGTAGCTCAGTGGATTGAGCGCGGGCCTGCAAACCAAAGGATCACTGTTCGATTCCCAGTTGGGGCACATGCTTGGGCTGCGGGCCAGTTCCCAGCGGGGGACGTACGAGAGGCAACTATATATTGGTGTTTCTCTCCTTTCCTTCCCCTCTAAAGATAAATAAATATAATGTTTTTTTTAAAAAAGAGGAACATCGGTGAAATGAGACCTGTAGAACGAAACGCAGACTTTTCCCCTGTAAGATCTGAAAGATTGGAAGCAGGAAGGGTTGCCCTTTTCACTAAAATACAGTGTTGCAGATGGCACATGCAGACATCTGACCCACCACACTGGTTCTGAGGTCAGCAGCTCTTGGTCTCTGCTGTCTCCATAGGGGGCTCCCTAGCTGTTCCCCACCCCACTCAGTCATTTTTCTTCCTGTGTAAAGGAAAACCTGTGNCTGTAGAACGAAACGCAGACTTTTCCCCTGTAAGATCTGAAAGATTGGAAGCAGGAAGGGTTGCCCTTTTCACTAAAATACATAGTGTTGTTGCAGATGGCACGTGCAGACATCTGACCCACCACACTGGTTCTGAGGTCAGCAGCTCTTGGTCTCTGCTGTCTCCATAGGGGGCTCCCTAGCTGTTCCCCACCCCACTCAGTCATTTTTCTTCCTGTGTAAAGGAAAACCTGTGTTAGTGCTATGGTCTTGTACTGTCACTCCTCCCTGCAGACACCCCCACTGCCAGGCACTTAGCAGGCACTCGGTAAATTCAGCAGATCCTTGCTGAGTACCTCTTACACGCTAAATACTGTTCTTGCATAGGATATGCAGTGGTGAATAGACATGCTAATTTCCAATACCGTGTTCTGATACAACCAAAACTGAATCTGGAGTGATGAGAGGGTGAGGCTACACAACTGACTGGATGATCCAGAAAGACCCTTCAGAGTAACTGACATCTGAGTAGAGCTGTTTAACATTCTCATGGTACTTGGTGCTGGGTGTGGGTGTGTAGAGATGGCTTATATGCCCCTTTATGAGTTCTTCCCCCTCCCCAAACCTGTGTGTGTTCGTTCTCTTCCCCACTAAAAAATTTTGGACTTGCTGTCCCAGAGGCAAGAATGCCTGGAAAAACAGGTGGATGCTCAGGAGAAGGATCTCGGCATGTGGCATTCTCTTTGAAGCAGTTTTAGAGGTGAGACTTGAATTCAAACCTTTCTCATTCTGACCTTGGGCAACTGAACTCAGCTCAGTGTGGGCCTGGAACCAAATCTAGCCGCTCCACTTCTGGTTCCGTAACCTCACACAACTTCCTTAAGGCTCTGCTTCCTTTTCCACATAAAATGGGGTTATGATAGCCCCTCTTGAGGTGATGCCAAGTGTTTATTTGAGTTAATAAAATAAAAATACATAATAAAAATGACTACTCTATAAATAATGATTAGCTTTTATTATCCCTATTTTATAGATGAGAAAGGTGAGGCTCCTAGAGAATATAGCTTAGCCCAGATCAGTCGGTCAGGAAGTGGCTGGTGAGGATAAATAGTGGTCATGGCAGGGTATCACCTCACCTGAGGTCCAACATATAACATTCACTCAGTACTTGAGAGCTGGGGTTATTCCTGGCATTCAAAGGGCTGCCTGTTCTGTCCCTTAGCACAGGAAATACCAAGCCAGGTAACCAAGAAGATGGAATTAAATATCAGCCTGCCTGTTTGGGCCTCACTAATTCTTGAGGGGGTAGCCGTCACTTGGAGTGGCCTGAGCAGCTTTGGTTCTATCTGGGCATTTCCTTGGGTGGGTAGCCCTTACCCTGTCCTTGAAATGGTTCAGGCTGGGTAGCAACCTCTATGTGGTATGGGCAAAATATGGGACTGGTTTAGGGCGGGGACAAGACTGAGAACACAGGTTTCCTTGTATAGCTGGAGAGAGGGAGGGCAGGAGGAAATCAGAGACCCCATTTCTGCCTTAGTCACTCTTGCTCATAGTCCATGATGGCTTGGTCCAGGGTGTTCCTCGCTGTCATCTTGCTGTCTGCCTTACCAGGGCCTAGTATCGGGGGCCGCCCCATGCCCAAGCTCGCGGACCGGAAGCTGTGTGCTGATGAGGAATGCAGCTGTAAGAGTTGGGGGCTGGGGGAGCTGGGGCTTGGGCTGCCAGCCTTTGTGGAGGATGCTGTCATTCCGTCTGTTCTTCTCCAGACCCCATCTCCATGGCTGTGGCCCTTCAGGACTACGTGGCCCCCGACTGCCGTTTCCTGACCATACATAGGGGCCAAGTTGTGTATGTCTTCTCCAAGCTGAAGGGCCGGGGTCGGCTCTTCTGGGGAGGCAGTGTGAGTTTTGGGAGAATGGAAGAGGAAAGAGTATGGGGTAGGGTGGGAGTGCACCCTAACTTTCCACCTAAAGGGAAAATTAGGGTGAACTGAAATAGAGTTTGGGGTGCTACTGTGATCTGTTTCACTTTGTTTACCAATAATTATAGGGCACCTCCTATGGTACCTAGTTCTGTTTTAGACACCAAAGATACAATATCAAATACTCCCTTTTATTCTAATGGAAGAAGACAAGCCATCAAAGATACCAGCAAATGTGCTACTTTGAAAATTAATGTAGCGTGACTGGGTGACACCATCAGGTGGTCAGGGAGGTCTCTGAACAAGTAATGTTAAGCTGAGATGTAATTGACAAAGATGAGCCAGCCTTGTGGAGATCAGGGAGAAGAGCTAGTTTAAAGGTCTAAGGCATGCAGGAGCTTTCCATCTTCTGATACCCTGGCTTTTAACCCTTTCCCCTCTAGGTTCAGGGAGATTACTATGGAGACCTGGCAGCTCGCCTGGGCTTTTTCCCCAGTAGCATTGTACGGGAGGACCAGATCCTGAAACCTGGGAAAATCGATGTGAAGACAGATGTGAGTGTGTGAGTGTGTGTGTGTGTGTGTGTGTGTGTGTGTGTGTTGGGGGGGAGGGGGTGGCAGGATATGGAAGGAGGACCCCTGGGTTTGGTGATGAAGAGGCTCCTACCCTTGGCTCCCTGGCAGCCTAGCTGTGTGCACTGGGACAAGTTCTCTGCCTCAGTTTTCTCGTCTGCAAAATGGGGCGTGATTTCTAAGTTTTGCTGCAGTTGAGAGGCCTAAGATTAGAGGACTCTGGGCCATTTTGCATAGCGATTATGTGGCCAAACCTGGCCCGTGCAGCTGCAGTCTTTGCTAAAGCCGACTAGGTCTTTTGAGGTGTAACCGCTGGTTTTGTCTCCACTGTTTTCCCTTTCTCTTTTCCAGAAATGGGATTTCTACTGTCAGTGAGCTCAACCTAACGCTGTCCCTGCTGTTTTATTTTCTCCCAGCTTTATGCAAATACATCAGCCAAATACAAACTGCAAGTCTCTGTGGTCTTTGTGGTGGGGATCTATAAAGGAAATGGGTCCACGGGTTCCTGCATCTAGCCAACCAACCCACAGACGGCGAAAACATCAATAGTTGCTAGGTAGAATTTCACTGACTAAAAGCCCTTTACTCTAACCTGGGTTCCCGAGGTGGGCTTCTAAGCGCAAGCGAATGGAAAAATGCAATAATCTGAACAGCACAGTAGGGGACTGTGATGACCAGAAGACCAAAGGAAGACAGTGGAACTATTTTGGGAATGAGCCAGTGGGATCATGAGGAAGACAAATCACGGAGCAAAAATTTTCTTGAAAGATTATCTGCAAAGGGAGGTGGGAGGTTGTTAAACTGATTGTATCATCTCAATTTTCATCCGTCCTGCCTTTAGATCAGAAATCGCTCTCATTGGGCTCTTCATCAATTCTGCTCATACCTCCTTTCTTTGCATCCGTATCCCCGCCCCCAGGTCCGCTACTACCCAATGCGGAGTGTTCACTCTGTCCTCGGACTCCAGACCTCCGTTTCTAGTCGAAGCATCTCTGCACCGCCCCTTCCCACTGGCTCCGCCAGTTGCTTACCTTGGTCCCGCCCCTTTCGGCTGGCCCCTCACGCCGCCAATGTCCGCCTTTTGTCCCACCCCCTGGCCACCGAGTCCGCCAATCCCTGCCTTTGCGAAGCGTGGCCGGGTATCCCGCAGGCCTAGCGGGTAGTGCCAGGGACGGGTGGAGGCGGAAGTGGCGGCACCGGGCCCCAGGAGTAGGAAGGAGCCGGGGCTGCAGCCAGAGTGGAGCGGCTGCTAGCGGCGCCATATTGCGGCCCTAAGCGGCCGCGACCAAGTCATGGCCGAAACCTATGGTGAGGGTGGTGGGCAGAAGCTGGGGTGTGGGATCTGGTGTCTGGGCCCAGGAAGGATGCGGCCTGTGGAGATGGGGCGGGACTTTATGTCAGGGGGCGGGGTCTGGTATTATGGGGTAGGGCCCAGTGGATGCTGGGAGGGGCTTAGTGGGTCTGATGCTGAACTGAATCGATTTTGGCGGAGACCGAGGGTCTGGTTGTGGGTTTAATAGTTTGGGGCGGGATTTGAAGGAGTCAGTCATAATGGATCAGGGTAGGCATTGAGGAAGAGGGTGGGACTTACTATGTCGGGGCGGAGCCTGAGTGGATGGGGCGGGGCTGACTGAATGGCAGGACGGGAATTTTATGGGCTGAGGGATGCTTGAAGGGATGATGATCTGGACTCTGGGACTGCTATGGCTTGAGAGGTCCGGAAGAGGTTGGGGATTAGTTGTCCTTGAATTAGAGGGTGGGACTAGTAGCAATGGCAAGGGGTGGGGCTTAAGCTTGAGAATTGAAACATGGCCTTGGATAGAAAGAGGGGAAGAAGGGATTTAGAATTGGAAAATCAGGACGGATGGGTAGGAGGCGGAAGGACAGGGTGCAGTAGAAAGAGCACTGGTTTAGCAGTCAGAGGGAGCTACGTTCATTCAGAAAATAGAGAAAAGCATAGGGAACAAATGCAAAGACCCTGAGGTGGGAACCAGCTTGTCATCTTCAGGGAGTGAAAGCTAGAGGCTAGAGTGGAGTAAATGAGTCAGAGTGGTAGGAGGTGAAGTTGTGAGGGGCAAGGGCAAGATTGTAGTCCTTTTGAAAAAAATCATCTTTCGATTACAGGTGTCTGCATTTGCCACCCCCCACCCCCCACCCCCGGCCCCGTAGTTCTTGATAAAAGGCCTTAGCAAGGTAATAGCTAAGATCTTGGACTTGAGACAGTTGGCCTGGGTTTGAATTCCAGCTCTGCCTAGCTGTGCGGCCTTGGGCAAGTCAGTTAACTTTTCTGGCCTCAGTTTCCTCATCTGAAAAATGAGGATAATAATCAGTGCATCTCCCTCATAGAGTTTCCCTGAGGATTAAGTGAGCTATTGATGTAGGTAAAGAACTTTAGAACTATGGCTGGTAAATTGTAAGCATTATATAAGAATTAACTGTTACTGTTTGTTATGTACTGCTTTGTTTCTGCCGGTGTCTATTTCTCTCCCTGTAACTCTAATGGCCTCTTGGTTTCCATATTTTCTCTTATATCTTTCTCTTTGCCTGGGTTTTCCTGATTTGGGCTCCATTTGCTCAGACTTCCTCTTCAAATTCCTGGTGATTGGCAGTGCAGGAACTGGCAAATCATGTCTTCTTCATCAGTTCATTGAAAATAAATGTGAGTGTCTGGGAGTGATCCTGGGAGCACTGAACTGTGGGCATGGGCATGGGCATGGGCATGGTGTGGGCAAGTGGGCAGTGATTGGGGTGAGCAGGGGCAGGGCTGGCTGTTGGTACAACTCCAGTGCTGGATGCCTGGTCCTTGCCATGGTGTATGCTCTGTGCCAGATCCTCCTTGAGCCTCAGTCACCCCAGCAATGAGAATGGGGTTGTATATGATGAGGAGGCCTTAGAGGACAGGCTCCCCTGAGCCTTTGTACTGCCTCTTTTTGCCCTCCCACTCCCAGTCAAACAGGACTCCAACCACACAATCGGTGTGGAATTCGGATCTCGGATAGTCAATGTGGGAGGGAAGACTGTGAAACTACAGATTTGGGACACAGCTGGCCAGGAGCGGTTTCGGTAAGTGGGCCGGGCTTTCGAGGAGAGAGAGGGGGTGGTGGGGAGGGTGGTGGGGAAGGAGGAAAGAGGAGAGAAAATGGGAGAGAGAGGTGTGCAGAGACACTTGGAGACCAAACAGTGGGAGCAAGGAGACACTGAGAGCAGGTGAGGCAGAGGGAGAGAGACGGAAACTGAGGAGCAGGTACTTACATCCAAAGAAAGAAGGAGTCCTGGAGAGAGTATAATAGAGACAGAAAGAGGAAAAGAGACAGAGAGTGAAGCATAATAAAGAGTGAGAGAGCCAGGGAGAGACCAACAGGCCTCAGAGAGTCTATGGGAGTTAGGCCCACATGGCTGGAGGGATGGAGGGAGACTAGTGCCCAGCGAGAGACCATGTATGAAGAGAAAGACACACTTGGGGTGGGCATGAGAATGTAGAGATGGAAAGAGAGCAACTAAAACAGAAAGAGAATGGAACACTTGAAAAAGAAGGAGAGACAAAGACTGAGAGAGAAGAAGATAAAGAAAAGGGAGACAAGGAAACAGAACAGAGACAGGGAGAAGTGGACAGGTGTAGCAGAGAGATGGAGAAACCTTTTTGTGTCGGCGAGGGGAGAAAGAAACGAGTAGGGCTCAGTGCACAGAATGTCTCAGGAAATGTCTGAGGAAAAGGTGATAGACACATAGAAATCCTGGGTCTGAGAAACAGACAGAGAAGAATAAGGGACTATAATGCATGAAGAAGAGCTGCTAAGTTAATAGTCACGTGTTAGTTCACTGTGTGAGGTGCACAGAGGTCAAAGGCAGGGAGAGGGCAAAGGAAGGACAGGTGTTTGACATGAACTGGGTTTGCAGTGAGTGCTCACTAAATGCTTGTGGAATGATTGCATGAGTTCCAGAGAGACCCAGGCTGGTGACACAGGGAGATGCAAACAGTTGGCCACACTGGGAAGGGGCCACACAGCAGGAGAGGGACAGGCAGAGGTAGTTGCACAGCATCTTGCCAGGACTAGGCAAAGAGATGACCACAAATGTTGAATGAATGAGTAGTTGGGAAACCAAGAGTGAGCATGAGAGAGCCAGAGTCAGACAGAAATAGAGATTTAAAGACACATACACACCAGTAAAGAAATACAGAAAGACAGGTACCCAGAGAGAGTCAAAGACAGGGAGAGACTCAGAGGCAGACAGATGGAGAACTAAGTGAGACGGAGATTGAGGGAGGCAGAAGCTGTGAGGTAGAGAGGCACTGTAGTGAGGTCAGACCATGCCAGGTTTGGGGGGGGTGGGCCAGCAGTGAAGGGGGGCCTTCGAACCACCAGTCTCTCTCCGCAGAGGGGGGCAGTCTTGGGACAGACCCCAGCCTCCAGGGTGACTGGGTCCTCCTGGCCCCACAGGTCAGTGACACGGAGTTACTACCGAGGGGCAGCCGGAGCCCTGCTGGTGTATGACATTACCAGGTGGGTGCGGGGGGGAAATGGGTAGGGCGGGGCAGGGCCAGGGCAGCCTCTCTCCTGTGCCCACCTCCCTTTTTTTTCCTTCTCCACAGCCGGGAGACTTACAACTCCCTGGCTGCCTGGCTGACTGATGCCCGCACACTGGCCAGCCCCAACATCGTGGTCATCCTTTGTGGCAACAAGAAGGACCTGGACCCTGAGCGTGAGGTCACTTTCCTGGAGGCCTCCCGCTTTGCCCAGGAGAATGGTGAGAGCCATGTGGTGGGCTTGCAGGGACGGAGGGCAGTCCACTGGGTCCATGGGCCTCCTGGCTCTCTATGGCTGTGCCCAGCAGGAGAATGTGGACGTTTAGAGGTGTGCGTTCAAATGCGCACCATGTGACTGCTCTGGTCCTCACTAGAAAGTGGGGCTCACAATGTTTCTGTCTCTCACCCTGCATGATGGGTAAGGGACATGGTTCATGGAAAGCATTCACTATTTGGATGGAGCAGGCACTTGATAATGATGGCTGCTAAGAAGGTTTCAACCACTGTGGTGAGGTGCAGAGTATTGGTGTTAAGGTAGAGACTGCAAATTCTAATGGTCCTAAGGACAGGCACGTTTTGTGAATAAAGAAGAGAGGACGGGGTTGACCTCAGGTTAGCAGGCACTGGCAAGACTCACACTCATGTTAAAAAGTAGGCAAGTACAAACCCATTTGAAAACGTCATGTTGGCCAAATGTCTGCCTGCATAGGGTCTGTCCACTTTTCTTCGTTTGTAACCTCCAGGTTTAGAGGAGGATTTGCCCTCAGAAAGGTGTAGGTTTTGATCCTGGCTTTTAACTTACTCTGAGGCCTTGTCACTTGGCTGATGGGTGGACTTTGGTGGACCTACGCCTTGCTAGTTGGTGCCTAGGGCACAGCGTCGAAGTCTTGGGCCCAGCCCTCAGTCCAGTGGGGTATAGGTGGGCAGGCCCATTTCTAGACAGTGACAGCCCAGAGGGCTCAGGGCTGGCTGGGGGAGACACAGGGGCCCATGGGAGCCCTGAGGAGGTGCCTGACCTATTCTGGGAGGTCAGGGAGGACTTTCTGGAGGAAGAGATGTATAAGTGGAGCTATGAAGGAAGCGTTGGGTGGGGAGAAGGGCATTCATTCATGGCAGAGGAATGGTGCGTACAAAGGCAGGGAGTGAAGGCAAAGGTGGCACATTTGAGGAACAGAGTGAGAGGCAGCGGGTTATAGTTGGACTGGAGGATGGAAACATTCTGAGGCCCTGACCTGCTGAGTATCTGCCCCCAGAGCTAATGTTCCTGGAAACTAGCGCTCTCACAGGGGAGAACGTGGAAGAGGCTTTCCTGAAGTGTGCCCGCACTATCCTGAACAAGATTGACTCAGGTGAGGCCCGGACTGACCGGAGTGGGAGTGGAAGGCAGGAGCTAGAGGTTTCCAAGAGGCCAGTCCTGACCTCTCCCCTCTCCACTCTCCCCTAGGTGAGCTCGACCCTGAGAGGATGGGCTCAGGCATTCAGTACGGTGATGCTTCCCTTCGCCAGCTGCGGCAGCCGCGGAGCGCTCAGGCTGTGGCCCCTCAGCCCTGTGGCTGCTGAGACCTGTGGAGCCAGGTGGGATACTGGGGACTCAGGGACTGCAGGGGTGGTCTCCCGGCAAGGGGGAATATGGAGCAGAGACAGAGACACAGAAAAGGAAGGATGACAAGAGAAACAGGGAGAAAGAAAATTGCAAAGCCACAGGAAGTCCTTTCCATCCCACAGCTAGCTCTCTGTCCTGGATCTCTGATCCTCCCATTCATAATTTATCAAATATTTATTGAGCATCTACTGTGTGCCAGGCTCTGTTCAAGTCACTAGTTGAGACAGATACAGACAAAAGTACCTGCCTTCATGGAGGAGACAGACAAACAAATACATAAGTAAATTACATAGTTGTTAGGGAGATACAAGCTTTGCGGGGCAAGATGGGGTGGGGAGATGGAAGAATGGAATTTTGAACAGGATGATGAGGCAAGGCCTTACTGATAAGGTGACATTTGAACAAAGACTCAAAGGAGGTAAGGGAGGGGGTCATATGGGGCCTGGGGGAAGAATGAACAGCCAGTGTAAAGGCCCCAAGGCAGGGTCATGCCTCGAATGGGTGAGGAAGACCAAGGAGGCTAACGTGAGTGGAGTAGAGTGTGTGTGTTGAGGGGGTGGTACAGCAGGAGATGAGGTCATGAGTGGAGGCCAGCAGATCAATTAGGGCCTTCTGGGCCACAGGGAGGACTCTGGCTTAAACACTGGGTGGGATGGGAGCCGTAGGAGGGCTCTGAGCAGAGGAAGGATGGGATCTGATTCAGGTGTTCACAGGGTCCCTCTGACTGCATGTAGTGGGGTACTGTGGGGGGGGCAGGGATGGTTGCTGGGAGACCCGAGAGGAGGCTACTGCAAAGTCAGGGTGAGAGACGATGGTGGACAGGACTACGGTGGGGGCAGAGGAAGTGTTGAGATGTCAATAAGGTCTGCATCCTGCCTATTCTCTTTGGCCAGTCTTGTCCCCTCTCGCTGTAGCCACTGGGCCTTTCTAAAGCACATCTACCCTGTCCCTCCCCTGCTTAAAACTATTCCTGGCTCCCAGGGTCCATGGGAGACAGCTGAGGCTCCTGAGCCTGATGTTTGACTCTGCAGGTCTGGCCCCTGCCACCCCCACCTGCCTCAACTTGTATCTCCCCACTTCTCAGGCCACTGCAGCCACAGTGGAGTTCTTTCTATCTCTCTGGGTCTTTGCTCAATTCCATTCCCTCTGCCAGGAACACCATTCCTTCCCTCTCTTTCCTGCTAACCTCCTCCCCCCTCTTCAGAACCCCTTGTTTGTTTCAAACTTTTTTTAAAAAAGTTATTTATTTATCTTTGGAGGGAAAGGGAAGGAGAGAAGGAGAGAAGGAGAGAAATATCAATGTATAGTTGCCTCTCGTGAGTCCCCTGCTGGGAACTGGCCTGCAACCCAGGCATATGCCCTGACTGGGAATCGAATCGCGATCGTGGGGTTTGCAGGCCCGCGCTCAACCCACTGAGCTACGCTACACCAGCCAGGGCTTGTTTCAAACTTTTTGACAGGCTTGCAAGATCCTACAGGATTTGGTCCCATCCTTACCTCTCTGGGGGGTGTGAATATCTTCCCAGTTCTCCCCTGTGTGCTTCACTTCCCTTCACAGCCATTAGCAGCTCCAGAGTGGCGGTGGGGAAAAGGGGTTATGCTGGAATACGCTTTGAAGGCAGGGCCAATGTGATTTCCTGTGAATGAATATGGAATTTGAGAGAGGGGGGTCCAGGGTGAGTTCTTTGGGCAGAGCTCCTTTTCACTTCCGTGCTTTTCCACCTGCTGTGCCTCTACTGGGGGCACCTGGCCCCCCCGCCTCCTTTCTTACCCCAACTCCCGCTCATCATCTGGTCTCTGCTAATACGACTCCTGCTGCAAGAACTTTTGTCCCAAACGGGGTCAATGCCTCTTGCTGGTGGTCTCACAACTTATTGTTTGTACGGCGTTTGTCTTCTCCGTGTGAGAAGGAAAGGAGGTGACAGATCACAGAGTCCAGAGCCAGACTGTCTGCATTTAAACTCCCACTCTGTCACTTGCAGCTAGGTGACTCTGGGCAAATCATTGAACCTCGCTGGGCCTTGGTTTCCTCAGTAACAGTCCTGCCTTCTGTGGCTGTTGAGAGAAATAAATAGTTAATTCATGTAAAGTGTTTAGAACAGGGACTGACACTGGTAAAGACTCATAAACAAGGGCTGTTTATTATTTTTCTTCTTTTTATCCATTTAAAGACTCTGGCTGTGCGGAAATGGATGAGTGTGTACTCTTCGACTCCAGGGCTTAGCACAGGATCTCTTCCAGGGTTTGCCCTCAGGGAATCAAATATAAGATGATGCTTTTTCAAACTTTGTCGACTGCCATCTGCAGGAGGAAATATGTGTTAATCTCATACAGTCACACACATATAAAACCGACACACATGTTTTCCTAGCACTAATATTCTTTTAAAAATTGAGGGGATCTTCACATAAGATAAATATAGACATTTTGAAGTGTATCATTCAGTGGCATTTAGTATTTTCACAAGATTGTACAACCACCACCTCTGTACAATTCCAGAACATTTCATTGAAAGGAAACCTCACACCCGTTAAGCAGTCATTCCTTACGTCCCCCAGTCTTTGGCACCTGCTCATCTGCTTTCTATTTCCGTGGACCAGTATTATTACATATGATGTAGTCTGATATTTTCTTTTTATTCCATTTTATTCTTTTTCTTTTTTAAAAAAAGATTTTATTTATCTTTAGAGGGGAAGGGAAGGAGAGAGGGAGAGAAATATCAATGTATGGTTGCCTCTCATGTGTCCCCTGCTGGGAACTAGCCTGCAACCCAGGCATGTGCCCTGACTGGGAATCAAACCGCGATCGTGTGGTTCACAGGCCCGCGCTCAATCCACTGAGCTACACCAGCCAGGGCCCATTTTATTCTTTTTCAATAAAACATTGGTCAAGGCCCACCAAACTGATTTCCTACCCCACTAACTCAGTGATGCACATTGGAATCACCTGGAAAGCTTTAACGGCTGCTGAAGCCTGGCCCGCACCCCAGAGATTCTGAAGTGATTTCAGAATTTCTGGAAGCTCCCAGGTAATGCTGTCTGCAGCAAAGCAAGAACTGCTAACAATGTGTCTCCTGAGTTTGAAAAATCCTGGGACCTGGACCCAGCGTAATCCAGGACTATAGAAGGGCACAGAGATACAAATGTGGGGCTATGATATTTAGACACAAGGAGGCAGACTCAAGGAGACAGCTCTCTGAGGGAAACAAACAGTCAGGGAGAAACCCTCAAGAGAGAGTGCCACAAATTACATGCAGATAAGAAATAGAAAGATAGACAGATAATGTAGAAACTCGGGGAAAAAGAAAGGTATGGTGGGACGGGCACAGATAGGAGGGCAGAAGGATACCCAGAAATGAGACAGACACACAGGCTGGACAGAGCCAGGATATTTCCAGTTCACCTTACACTTTTCTTTCAGCTCACCTGTTCTCCAGGACCAGCCCTGTCCTTCCAGCTGGGGTCCAGACCCAGGCCCTTGGAGGCTGAGCCCCTCACTTGCCCTGGCCCCACAGAAGCTGCCCGGACACTTCTCCCCCTTCCCTTGCTTGGTGGAGCCTGGCTGAGGGGCAAGACTGAGCCACAGGGGAAGGGGGAATCCATACCTGCTGCTGCTTCCTCTGTCTTGGCTACTCCCTATCCTCCTTGAACTCCTAACCATTCTCAAAGAGTTCCCAAAGCCTGAGACCAGGGCCGTTTGGCCCCAGCTCCCCTGGCCCTGCTGCCATTGTGAGTACAAGTTATTTATTACCTGGAGGCCTGTCCCCTGACCCCACCCCGATAAAGCATTGTTTATACCTGTGTCTTGGCCTCCATCATGTTGGGGTGGCCAGGATGGAGGGGAGGCAGAAGGGGTACCTGATAGAATATCAAGTGTCCTGATGTTCGGAGCCATGTTTCTGGGTAGGACATGCTGTGGAGGTACACACTGACTCCATGACTGAGGGGCCTGTTGTAGAGGGAGTCTGTCACTGTGTACACATTTTGTGACTGTGTGTGCTGCAGGCCCGCATATGGATCATGGATGACCCTGTGTTTGTGCCATGATTAATGGTATCTGTAGGCATGTGTGTTGCGTGTTGCTTATGTATATACACTGTTGTTTGTGATGACTGTGTCGTCAGTGATTGTGTTCATGAGGCTGGTGTTGCTTGGGACAACAAACAACATGAATAAGAATTCAGGTCTGTGGGTAATACCTACGCAGGTCTAATGCCTGAACGTCCCAGGCAGTGTCTGACTTGTGTGTGTGAGTGTGCATGTATGCCTCTGAGGTCTCTGTGTTTGGATGTGAATTTGGCTCCTTTCATACACCTGTGGGTGACCATGAACCCTTTCTGTGTGTGTCCCTCAGCACTGTGTGGGCCCTTGTGCAACCTGGACTCTTGTGCATACTGGAGTCCGGCACATTATCTTTGCGTTATCTTTGCACACACACCAAATGCTCTGGTGAGGACAGGCGAAGTCCCCTCTGGACACTCCCAACTGCTCAGTCATCCCCGAGTCAGCTTTAACCCACACCCAAGAGGCCCGAGTCTGCTTAGCCTAGGTGAGGTTCAGGAGGCGGGGCATTTAAATTACCTCATCAGTACAGTCTTTCCAGTTCCAGTAGCCAAAAATGTTCTTAAAAGACCCGAGGCTGTCCTGTGTCTTTTACCTTCTGTGCAATAGCTTTCCTAGGTTGCTTTATTCTTACTCCCCCAATTGTCTCAAGGGGCAAGGGCCGAGTGGCTTATGATACATCCGTACATCCCTTCCAGCGCACTCTCCCTCCTCCCAAGGACGTTTCTCACGTTTTCCCTCCGTTATATAAAGGCTTTGTGTACATTATCATTGACGTGTTAATTTACATACCTTTCCCAACTACCTGTGCCGACATTTCTCAATATCTCATCTCTATTCTTGAATGGTGAGAAGGCGGAGCTTTCCATGTAAATTACATCAATAATATGCATAACGCCCCGGCCCGGCTACTCATTCCTCAGCATTCTCGCTGTGAGGGGATGGGGTTGTTTATGTAAACAACCTTATTTGCATATCCCTCCCATGTCGTTTTAATAACATTAGCAACAACTCCCTTTCCCTGATTCAGCCCTTTCTTACTGTGTTCCTCCCCTCGCGAGCAAAAAGGGCAGAGCATAGAATGCAAATGAGCCTTGAGTCCCCTGGCCCATCTCCCCTTTTTCAATTGGGGCTGTTCTGAACGTCCTCGCTCCGCCCTGCTCGGCTGACGCCTGCGCACTGTGTCCTCAGCTCGGGCGCGGTCACGTACCCACCGGGAGAGGCGGGGGCGGAGCGTCGCGGATGGTGGGGGCGGGGTATGGCGCGCTGTGCGGCGCAGGGCGGCTGGCACAAACGGAGGCGCCGGGGTCGGAGGAAAAAGCTCGGTGAGGAGACCTCGGGAAGGGAAGGGAGCCGGATTGAGAGGGTGTTCAAGTTGGGACACCAGCGCGTGCCGGCCGGGGTGTGGGGACGCGCGCCGGGCCGGCAGTTATGGAGCTTGGCGACCCTAGGGAGGGGGGAATGGGGGTGGGGCGTGGGGGAGGAATCGCGCGACGGGTACATCAAGTGTCGGCTTTGGCAAGGGTTGAGGTGGCAGCGGGGAGCGCAGGCCTGGCGGAGGGGGAGGGGAGGGCCAGGGGTCTTAGCTGCCCCTAGGTCTTGCCTCCATCGCCCTCTGCGCCCCGATGGGGCTTAAGTGCTGGTGCCAAAGGGAGTTGGGAGGGGGTGCTTTTTTCCCTAGTCCTGTCTCCGAGTGCTTGAACCCATCTCCGCCTTTTCTGTCTCTGTGCACCCTCCTCCCGCGACTCCCTTCCGTACGTCTGTGTCTCAGGACCTTCCTTCCGTCTGGGTGTGTGTCAACCCCCAACAGGCTTCCTCCCGTTGGGGTAGAGTCGACCCCGCCACCCCGGTCTGTCCGGCCGGCTCAGGCCCTCCCTCCCAGCTTTTCTGTGGTTTGTTTTTCTGTCTCTGTCCCCACCCCACCTCCACAACCCCTCCTGTTCTCTTTGTCTCTGAACTCCCCAGTTTCCTCTGCACCCCCAGCTCCCCTCTGCTTCTCTGGAGCCCCCCAGGAAAATCACCCCTATTCATCTCTGCTCCCTACTCCTTCACCGTTCCTTTTCTACTTCAGGCCCCTCCCTCTTTTCTGTTTGTCTGTCTCAGTGTGAGGATGATCTCTCCTCCAGCCCCCACCGTAGTCCTCTGTCTTGGGTCATCTCAGCCTTACTCCTCCAGCTGTTCCTCTCACTGACTCTTGTCTGTCAGTGACCCCCACCCCCAGAATTCCCAGGGTATTCTCTCCCCAAGTTGGCTCAGGTTTGGGGGTCTCAGAAGCCAAGTTTGTCTGCTTTTTACTGCCCCTCCACCCCTTACCCTTCCGACCAGCCAGCCTGCCTGCCTGCCTCTAGCTCCTCGAATATCCCTTTTTTCTCTCTCCCTCCAGGCACCCTGACAGATCCTTTCCCAAACCCCTAGGGACAGCAGAGGACTTGGGGACCAGCGAGCACCCCCAGGGCACAAGAAGAGCCTCTGCCACCTGCCCTGCCTCACCCTGCCCCACACCCGGCCCGGCCGCCCTGGCCTCCGGCTGCATCAAGTGGAGGAGGAGGAGGCAGTGCAGGAGGGTGGCACCATGGGCCTGGGCCGTGCCCTCCATGCCCGGGGGATGAAGACGCTGCTGCCATGGACAGCCCGTGCGAGCCACAGCCCCTGAGCCAGGCTCTCCCTCAGTTGCCAAGTTCTGTGTCAGAGCCCTTGGAGCTTGGCCGGTCCAGGATGGGGGTAGAGAGGTACCTGCCGTGTCCCCTGCTACCCTCCTACCACCGTCCAGGAGCACCTGCTGAGGCCTCGGCGGGGAGTGGGATCCCCAGAGCCACAGCCACTTCCACCACAACCAGCCCCTTGCCAGAAGGCTTCGGTGGGCAGGATGGTGGCGAGCTGCGGCCACTGCAGAGTGAGGGTGCTGCGGCACTGGTCACCAAGGGGTGCCAGCGACTGGCAGCTCAGGGTGCCCGGCCTGAGGCCCCCAAGCGGAAATGGGCAGAGGATGGTGGGGATGCACCTGCACCCAGCAAGCGTCCCTGGGCCAGGCAAGAGAACCAGGAAGCAGAGGAAGAGGGGGAGGGCAGCATAGGCTGCAGCAATGGCCGTGGTGAGGCCAGTGTTGGCCTGAGGGAGGAGGAGCTGCCTGCTGCACCTGAGCGCCTGGCCCTGGACTATATTGTGCCCTGCATGCGGTACTATGGCATCTGTGTCAAGGACAGCTTCTTGGGGGCGGCACTGGGTAGCCGTGTGTTGGCTGAGGTAGAGGCCCTGAAGCGAGGCGGGCGCCTGCGTGATGGGCAGCTAGTGAGCCAGCGGGCTATCCCGCCACGCAGCATCCGTGGGGACCAGATTGCCTGGGTGGAAGGCCATGAGCCAGGCTGCCGAAGCATCGGGGCCCTCATGGCCCATGTGGACACTGTGATCCGGCACTGCGCCGGGCGGCTGGGCGGCTACGTCATCAACGGGCGCACCAAGGTAAGGCTGCCCAGCATGCATTTGTCGGGTGCCTTGTGGTCTGAGCTCCAGTGGGTTTGGAGACGCCTCAGAGGTCACAGAAGGGTTTAGGCAGCTCCGGTGGAGGAAATGTTGGAATTCGCTTTGGGCTGTTACTCCCTGTGGAGACTCTCAGGGTCTGTGTGCTTTGTTTCTGTGGGCTATAGGTTGTGCACCCGTATATCAGGGGTTTGGCCTGTAGCCACAGTGCTCCTTGATCTCCAGGGATCCTCTTGAAGAACCTGAGGAGAGGTGCTGACGTTCATACCTGTGTGTGGGTTGTGTTGGGGTTCGCAGCCTCCTGATGTCTTTTTACGGGCCCCAGACCAAGAATGGTCCATGTAGATAGGCACATGTTTCTGCTTCTGTGTGTCTGTGAACGTCAGTCTGTCCCTGCCTTCATCCTCCCTGTTGCCCCATCCTTTCATCCATTCTTATCAGCTGGCCTGTCTAGTTCGTCCTGTCCTCCGTCTGTTTCTGGTCTGTCCGTTGTCTCCCAGGCAGAACGATGAGGTGGAGGGGGAGGGTGGCAGTAGTGAGGCCAGTGCCAGGCTGAGGGGGGAGGCGCTGCCCGCTGCTCCTGGTGCTGGGCTGCGTTGTGCTCTGTGTGCCATACTATGGCATCCGCGTCAAGGGCGGCTTCCTGGGGTGGCACTGGGTGGCTATCTGCTGACTGGGGTGGAGGTCATGTCCCTGTCTTTCGAATTCCTCCCTGTCCTAGTCCCTGTTGTCCATCCTTTCTGTCTGACTGTGGTCTGTTCCTTGAACCCCTTTGTGTCTCATCTTGGTCCCCTTTTTTTTAAAGTAGTGGTTACTAATCTTTTTTAAGGCCCTGGGCTTTTCTGAAAATCTGCCATTTTACATTATTCTCTTAAGAAAAATGCTGATTTGATTAGAGTTTGTGGCAGTTTGTCAGAGTTTCCTGGACCTCCAGCTGCTCTGCTTGTTCAAGAACCTGGGCCAGGAGCTCCACACAGGACAGCGGTCCATAGGGCCTTTCCAGCCTGCTGACACAATAGTGCTCTTCCCCGAGGGGTGTGAGGGCCCCAGCCTTGAGTCCAAGGCTTGGTGTCATTTGGGAGAAGCTCTGTAGTGAGCGCCCACTGCACAACACCACTGATGCGGGGCTGATGGCACTGGCTGTGTTCTGCCCTTCAGGCATGAGGTTGTGCTCCTGATGTCCCCTGCCTGCTTTTTCAGATCGCATCTCGGGTTCTGCCTCTTTGCAGCGTCCCTTGTAGGCTGGAGCTGGCTTGGGGACCAGGGCTCCCCTGGGGCCGGGACCAGTGTCCTCCCCACCCCAGCTGGAACTTGTCCTACTTCCCTCTCCCTCCTGTTACTTGATAGCTGGAGAGCCAAAGGGGGCCCCTCCCTAGGCTGGCCTTCGAGGGCAGGAGAGATTAGCGGGAGTTTCCCTGGTCACAGGGTGCTCAGCAGCTTCACCCCAGGGTTCCCTGTCCTTGCAGGAGGTAGACCACAAAGGCTGAAGGGCCCAGGGCAGGACATTTCTCTGAGCCTTTGCTCATCCACAGGGTAGGAAAATCAGGCTAAGTCCCCAGCTGGTCTGTAGCATTTTGGAGGGAAGGGGAGGGTTGAAGGAGCAGATCGTGTTCTCCTTGATGCCTTGGATGTGGTTGAGGATAGAGCCCTGGCTAGGATTTGAGGGGGGACTTTTTTAGCCCTAGGTGACCTCTGTTGCCCTGGAAGGTAAGCCAGCCTGGACTGAGAAGGGTGGGGAGGAGCCACCCAATCACTGGAGTTCCTCTTGGACCCTCCCCTGCCCCAGTGAGACAGCAACTCCATGCTTCCCTGCCTTCGAAGGGCTGCATCTGGACTGTCTCCCCAGGCTCTGCAGCAAGATGGTGTAGGGTGCTGGGGTGGGTGGCCATAGCGTTGCTGGGTACACTGGTCGCCTGTATGACTAGGGCCAGCAACAGCCTGCTCTTGATGGTTCTGAGTAGAGGTCCTTTTCTTCCCTGGTCCTTCTACTCAGGTGGCCTATAGGTGGGAGAGGGTTGACCTTCATTCACATTAGGGACCTCTGAGAGGGCCTGACGGGCTTGGTTTGCCCCTTTAAGAGCAGCTTGGGGATGGGGCCTGCTGTCATTGGCTCAGTCTCTAGCTTCAGGGGTGTGTGTGTGTGGGGGGGGGGGCTTTGGGCACACTGTCACCAATAGCCTTTAACTCTTCAGTTTGCTGGCTCTGATCCCAGCTGTCCCTTCCCTGAGGTGGAAGGGTGAGGAACAAGTTTCCATGTTTCCATGTCACTTTGCTTGTTGTGCCTTTCCCTTGTGGGGGAGGAAGTAGATGCTTCTCTGGGGCCAGAGTACGCTTCCACCCTCCACTCCCTATGGTGTGTGTATGTGGGGGCAGGGTGTGGCCTTAAAGGGGCTGCTTCTGTGCCCAGCCTTTGTGTACAAGCCCTATTCCATGCCAGACTCCAGAGGGTACCCCTGCTGCACGGTGGGTGACCCTGAATGACGGTGCCCAGGGCAGAATGCATTGGAGGCCCAGAGGAGTGCTTTTAGTCAGCAGCTACCTCCTGGGCACTAGGGAGCTAGGCCTGGCCCCAGGGGCTTCCATGGGACTACTTGTTGGGCCAGTACTAGGTAAACAAGCACCTGTGTTGATTTCACACTGAAGGGTGGGGAGGAAAGGCAGCCCAGGTACCTTCAGCTAGAGCGCTCAAGGTGCCCCTTGACCTGAGACGGGAATAACAAAGGATGGGGGAAGAATGTTCCAGTCCTGCGCAAAGGCCTTGGGATTGAGCTTGGCCTGATCAGAGAACAGCCATGAAGCCCCAGAGGCTGGAGCAGAGTGATGGGGCCAGGAGAGGTGGTTGGTGACCATGGAGACTGTGGTTAGGACTTTGTATTTTGTGTGTTTCCGTGATGCATTGGGTGCTGGAAGGGATTTGAGCAATGAAGAGCTGAAGAAAAGGCCTCTGACTGCTGTGTGTGGGGGTGGGCTGTTGGGGAAGAGGTCACAGCACGGAGTCCTCTCCCCACCCTCCTCATGCCAAACCAGCAGGGTCTCTGCTTGCACTCTAACGGGGAGGCCTTGCCCATCCCTAATCAGTGACTCACTGATTCCAGGCTACTCGGGCCGCAGCGTGTTCTTTCTTCCTGGTGAGGTGCTTGCTCAGAGCGCTGACCCATGTGCAGGGAATGAACAGTGCAAAGAAGGGGCTCCTTCCAAGCCTGGGGGTGTGGGGGCTGCTCACTACCTGTGCTCCTGTGCCGCAGGGACAGGAGTGCTCTTTACTCCTGGGTGGCCTCGCCCCGGGGCAGCTCTCCTGGCCTCTGTCCTGGGGCAGGTGCTGCGGTGGGTCAGGTGCACATGTGTAGGGCAGAGTGGTTTATGTCCATGCCACAGTGAGCCTTGGGAATGACGTGTGGGGGTTGAGTCCACCTGGCCTGCCTTGGGGTGCTTAGCGAGCTGTTTGGCAAGAGACACTGATCTTTCTGATCAGTAATGTTTATCTCACGGTTATCTTGCCGGACTGTGCCCCACAGTTGTAGCTGAGTGTTAGTGGGGAGCAGTGGCCTGGCCTCCGTCTGGTTCTAGGTGTCAGGACAGATGGTCTCCAGCTGGATAGGAGCTGGAGGGTTCTCACGTCAGTGTTTCCTTACGTGCCTCATCCAGTGGCTTTGGGTAGGACTGGGACTCTCTGTTTCGGCCTGTGATTCGGGTTTCTGTCGTGTGGTGGGCACCATGCTGGGTGCCTTCCAGTTTATATCTTGTTTAGTTCCCACAACAACCTGAGAAGTAGCTGTCAGCTCCATGTCCTGGGTGAGGAACCTGAGACAGGAAGTTAAGTCATTTTCCCTCCTTCCCGGAACATTACAGCTTGTGTGGCTACTCTGAAATGAATCTGGGTGTTAGGTCTATAGGGACACCTGGGCCCTTTTCCTCACACCATATCCACCTTTTTATCAGGTTCTTGATGAGAAGAAGGCCCCTGAGTGGCTAGGCCCAGGCGTTGGTGTGGGCGGGGCTGGCCAGGGCAGTGGCAGCCATCAGGGAGAGGAGGGGAGAACCTTGTGGCTAGACCTGTGCACACAGAAGCCAAGACCTTGAATGAGTCCTCTTAGATCGGTGGTGTCAGGAGCAACACATCCAAAGTTAGGTTCTCAGAGGGGTTAATGCCTCTGCTGTAAACAGAGCAAATTTTATTGGCCCCATTTTATAGATTAGATAGTTGAGGACTCTTCAGGTGATAGGGACTGTTGAGGGCTACCCAGCAAGCTGTCCTTGGAGTTGAGATTAGATCTCAGGTTCTAGTTACACTGTAGGTTTTGGAACTTGTTCAGATGTGCAGGAGACATAATTTACTTAGCAGGGACTCTTTGTAGTAAGGGGCAGCAGTTCTCAACATTGCTGTGCATTAGAATTACCTTGGGAACCTTTAAAAATTGCAGGCTCCTGGAATTCCTGGCCAGTGGGTTCAGTTCCTGGTCAGACCACATGCAGATTAGGTTGCAGATTTGGTCCCTGGTAGGGGCGCATACAAGAGGCAACCATTTTTTCCCTCTCTCTAAAATCAGTAAGCATGTTCTCAGGTGAAGATTATAAAAATACAAATAAATTCCAGGCTCCCGCCCTGGCTGAGTTGCTTGGTTGGAGCATTGGCCCGTACAGCAAAAGGTTTGATCTCCGGTCAGGGTGCATACCTACGTAGACGGTTCGATCCTCAGTCTGGCCACTTACAGGAGGCAACCACCTGCTGTTTCTCTCTCACATTGATGTTTCTTTCTCCCTTCCTCTCTCTGCAAAGTCAATAAACATATCCTCGGGTGACGATTAAAAAAAATCCAGGTTCCATCTTAGACCAAGTACATGAGAACCTCTAAGGTGAGCCTAAGTGTCAGCGTACCAGGTGGTTCCACTCTGCAGCCAAGGGGAGGAACCTCTGATGTAGGACTATGAGGCCACGCCACTGCACACCAAGCAGCCTGTACAGTGGCTTTATTCTGCTGAAATGTCTGAAGTGGGGTCAGATGTTTTTAAAAAATGAAACCCACAGTTCCTTTCTGGGCCCCTTCCCTGAGGGCCAGCATCTGTGGGGGGTGTGGGGAGGGAGGGGCTGTTGAGGCCCTGGAGTTGAGATTTCCAGTGGATGGAGGCTTGGCTAAAAAGGGTGAACGTTTGGGGGTTGGAGCCCAGGACCCCTGAGGAGTCAGAGATGAGGGGTAGGGAGGATAAGAAAGAGGAGGTAATGGCTGCTTCCCCAGATGTCTCTACCTAGCTCCAGTAAACCACTTCCATCTGTCTCTGCCAGGCCATGGTGGCGTGTTACCCAGGCAACGGGCTGGGGTACGTGAGGCACGTTGACAATCCCCACGGTGATGGGCGCTGCATCACGTGTATCTATTACCTGAATCAGAACTGGGACATCAAGGTAGGGTGTGGGGGTGAGGATGGAGACGGGGTGTTGTGCATCCACTTCGCTTTCCACTGCCAGCTCAGCTTCCAGCCTTCTCTGGTCCTTCTCAGCCCGCAGTGGGGTGGGGGAATCTGTCCCGGCTCTTGGCTGGGAATGGAGCAGTCTGCCCACCCCCAGGCCTGATGAACGCCCCCTTCCATTTCCTGTCTTACTTTGTAGCTTCCTGCCCATCTCCATGGGGATGCAAACTCTGGGCCCTCACTCATTTTTAAGAGGCTGTGTGGTGGGAGAGGGGTCTGTATTGTTGCTGTGCTTTTGGTGGGCTCCTGGGGGGCGGGCCGGGCCAGCTCCCACCTCATCCTCCGGTCTGCCCCAGGTGCATGGCGGCCTGCTGCAGATCTTCCCCGAGGGCCGGCCCGTGGTAGCCAACATCGAGCCGCTCTTTGACCGGCTGCTCATTTTCTGGTCTGACCGGCGGAACCCTCATGAGGTGAAACCAGCCTATGCTACCAGGTATGACCCATGCTTCTGGGCCATGCCCAGGTGCTACCCCCGAATGACTACAGTGTGATCAAGTACTGAGAGGGGGCCTAGGTGGGGACAGAGTCAGGCTCGGAGGGTGGACTCTGATGTCCCTGTGGGTGCAGTGGCTGGAATTGAAGTGCTCTCTCACTGCCCTCGGCTCTGCTCTGGTCCCCAGGTACGCCATCACGGTCTGGTATTTTGATGCCAAGGAGCGAGCAGCAGCCAAAGACAAGTATCAGCTAGGTACCTGCTTCCCAAACGGTGTCCCCTGCCTCAAGTCCTTCCTATTCCATGACCGCACCAGGCCTTGAGCCACCTCATCTACCTTGTCAGTCTTTTACTAAATTCTGCCACCTTTTTTCTCACCTCTGACCACCTTCCCTGGGCAGCCACTCTCCTAGAACCCCAGCTTTTCTGTGGCCTCTTGGTCCCTTCCTGGATGACTCACTATCTCCTGTGCCTCTCCCTCCCACCAGCATCAGGACAGAAAGGTGTTCAAGTACCTGTATCTCAGCCAGCTACGCCCACCTAGTGGCCATCGCAGAGCTGCATGGACAGAAAGCCTGCCCTGACTTCAGGAGAGCCCTGGGCCGGTGCTGCCCGGCCAGCAGCCCGCCAGTCTCGGTGTCTGCTCCTTCCCTGCCACCGCTGCTGCTTCCGACTTTGCCTCTGTCCCGCCTGGTGTGGAGGGTTTCCTCAGTCGCTGAGGGCTGAGGGGAAGAGACCTGTGCTGCCCTGTTCTCGGGGCGGGGGCTACCGTTACTAGAGCCGGGGGTCTGTGTCCTGCCCTGTCTGGCCATGCTCCTCTCAGGTGTGGAGAGCTGGAAGGGGGCGTTGCCATCTCCCACCAGCATGCAGGATTTGGGGTTGAAGTGAGTCATGGCCTCTTGCTGGCAAAGGTTTGTGGGGGTTAGTATCCCCATGCCCCCCCACTTTTCCAGCCTGGAATGTGAAGTGACTCCCAACCCTTTGGCCATGGCACCCTTCTGACTAGGCTGCCGCTGCTTGGGCAGGATAATAGGTGCTGGGAGGAGCATGGGTGTGACAGTCCTGTCAGCCAAGAAATAAATGTTTACCTCAGAGCTGCACACATCTGACACCCCGCCCCCCCTGTTTGGCAAGGAGATTCCTCCATCTGCAGTTCAGGATATTCATTAAAGTATGTAAGGAGGGCTGAGGTCAGTGAGCAGGGGGTAGCTGAGCCTAACCTCAGTGGGCCACCAGGCAGAGCTGGAAAGCTAAGGGGACATTGCCCAGGCTGGTACACTGCGGGGTGAGGTCTGTGTTGGCAGGGGTCCCCACAAGAAGCAGGAAGAACACTGCAGGATAGTGGCGAAGAGGAAGATCTCCAGGCAGGCCAGGCCTGTACCCAAGCACATCCACTCCTGGGGACACAGATTCAGGGGGAGAACCCTATGTACCCCAGGAACTGACCCTTCAGAAAGTTGGCGGGGGGGGGGTGGTGTTGAAGCAGTATGGATGCTCGAATAGGGTCCCTGTGTGCAGGCACAGGCAGAAAAATCAGGAAGGTACTCTAGGGGGATGCGCAAAAGTGTTAGGGTCATGGCAAAGCTGCCTTTCATCCAGTACACCATATAGAAGTCACTGGTAAGGTGGAGTCTTATTTCTTGCACACACATGCTGATGCTTGGGGAGCAGGGTGCTCCCTGGCCTTGCACACAATTCCCAGACTTGGTGGATATTTTGGGCTGAAAGTGGCTGCGTAGGTGAAGGTGTGTGACATTCCCAGGAGCAGCACTCTGATGAAGCACTGGGTCTCCTGCAGCACCGCATTGGTGTAGGACAGGCGCTGGTGGTCCTCCAGGCGTGGGAGGCGTGCCTGGCCCACCATGGTGTCCAGCTTTCTTCTGCACCTTGACTGGAGCCAACAAAGTGAGAGTCACGCACACCCTGCCCTTAGCCATCCTCAACCCCCCTGCTGGCAGACTGGGAATTTGAGGAGAATGAGGCTGGTTTCTGTGCTGCAGAAGAAACGGTTACGGTTACGTGTGGTCATCACTAGTTTCCTTCTGCTAGTGACAGTCTTTCTGTTCCTGCGGACAGAGGAGAGGGGTGCTAGGTGCCTCCTCGTGGGCAGTGTGGATAGAATTTAGGATAGCAGCGGCCTGCACCTCATCCATTTGATCTAGGAAGCAATCAATTATATCGCAGGGCTCCCCAGGCTGCTGTGTCTCCTGGATTGACTCAGAGATGAAGATCGGACGCTGTGGGAAATTTAGGTGGTGTGGGCCTGGGATGGGGGTGGGGGGTTGTACATCGGGGGAACAGGATCTCAATAGGACCTCGATGCTGTAAGTCGTAGAACTCTCCCATTCCAACATTCTGAATCCTATCCTAATGATCCACTCTAGGTAGGTCTGTGTACTCCATATTTGGCATAGTTTTGAGCTCAGCAGGGATTGGGGCCAGTCCTCTCAACTCTCCCATCTGGAACTCAAGCGGAAGTTGTCATTGAAGAGGTCCAGGAGCCTCAGGAACTCTGGGTCTTTGTAGCCATAGTGGTTCCCGGAGACCACGGAGCAGAGGTCATTAGATGCAGCATTATTTATTAATAGTAGCCTCCGGGGGGTCGCATGACCAGGTCATAATGCTCTGGCTCCGCCTCCAGCTAGCTCCTGGACTCTTCACTCAAATGCCTTTCTGCAGCCCCTGCGGTCCGTTGGCCACATCCACTCCATGTCCCTCTTCTCTGCCAACAAGCCCCACCAATGGTGGGTTGAAGTTCTCCAGAAAAGCCACCTCCTCCAGCGTACGCACACCCAACCCGAACTCCCTAAGCGTCCCAAGTGCAAAATCGCTCAGCTTCCGCCAGCCCAGCCCATTGGAAAATAAGATGACAGGGAGTGAGGCAGAGAAGGGATAGGCCAGGAGCTGGCCATGCCCCTTCAGGCAAGCGTCCAGCCACCGACCAGACTCCCTTGCACCTCCTTCGCTTAACTTCTTTTTCATCCTTCTTAGTTGCCATCCCAGCCTTCCCGGCCCTCTGCACACATTGGCCCCCACCTCCGCTGGTCCCGATCCCTGACCAGCGCCTGCTCTCTCTGGCTCTCCAGTTGCTGNTGTACATCGGGGGAACAGGATCTCAATAGGACTTCGATGCTGTAAGTCGTAGAACTCTCCCATTCCAACATTCTGAATCCTATCCTAATGATCCACTCTAGGTAGGTCTGTGTACTCCATATTTGGCATAGTTTTGAGCTCAGCAGGGATTGGGGCCAGTCCTCTCAACTCTCCCATCTGGAACTCAAGCGGAAGTTGTCATTGAAGAGGTCCAGGAGCCTCAGGAACTCTGGGTCTTTGTAGCCATAGTGGTTCCCGGAGACCACGGAGCAGAGGTCATTAGATGCAGCATTATTTATTAATAGTAGCCTCCGGGGGGTCGCATGACCAGGTCATAATGCTCTGGCTCCGCCTCCAGCTAGCTCCTGGACTCTTCACTCAAATGCCTTTCTGCAGCCCCTGCGGTCCGTTGGCCACATCCACTCCATGTCCCTCTTCTCTGCCAACAAGCCCCACCAATGGTGGGTTGAAGTTCTCCAGAAAAGCCACCTCCTCCAGCGTACGCACACCCAACCCGAACTCCCTAAGCGTCCCAAGTGCAAAATCGCTCAGCTTCCGCCAGCCCAGCCCATTGGAAAATAAGATGACAGGGAGTGAGGCAGAGAAGGGATAGGCCAGGAGCTGGCCATGCCCCTTCAGGCAAGCGTCCAGCCACCGACCAGACTCCCTTGCACCTCCTTCGCTTAACTTCTTTTTCATCCTTCTTAGTTGCCATCCCAGCCTTCCCGGCCCTCTGCACACATTGGCCCCCACCTCCGCTGGTCCCGATCCCTGACCAGCGCCTGCTCTCTCTGGCTCTCCAGTTGCTGCACAAGGAACCAACCCCTGTCTTCCCTACACTTTAGCTCCGCCCCGCCTTCCCGTCACCACCTGCGCTCTTTGGCGCTGAGTCTCCGTTAGGCCCCTCCCCGATTTCCCGGCCCCAGTCCTTTGGCACCCGGAGTGAACGCCCAGGTCTGCCCTTCCACCTCCCGGGACTCGTCGCTTCCGCGCGTGAAGCGTTCAAAAGGCGGCCGTGTCCCGGCGACTGTAGGAGGTATCCGCGTGCAGCACCAATGCATCCCACAGCGCTGCGTAGCAGCACAGCACCATTGCAGGGCGCGGGCCCAGCTGCCTGTAAACACCGGAGCCCAGCGGCCAGAGCGCCAAGTGGAGCGGGTGCTCATTGGATTCCTGGTCGGAGATCCTGACACCCTCCTCCATCGAGACTCCAGAGACCCACTCAACTCCGTTCAAACCCAAGAGTTCCCGTCTCAGCCCCTTATTCCAGGCTCACGAGTTCATATCTCGACCTTCCTGCCTCAGACTTAGGAGTCTAGGCTCACGCTTTCTTTTTCCGTCAGGATCTAGAAATCTATCTCCAGACTCCTGCACCCACAAAACTAGGCATCTGGACCCTCAGTATCCCCCCTCCCAGCCTTGAACCAGGAGAACAGACCCTTGTGCTCCCCTCTCCCTCACTGTACGGCTCACGCCAGGCTCCTCCTCCCTGAGGACCCAGAAATGGAGGTTGGAGATTGGGCAGTGCGACTCTGCCTTTAACCGGGAACTCGGGCCTACACTAAACCTCTTCTCTGGAGATCTGACTCCCCCACAGCCCCACTCTTCACCCTACCACCTCCTCCTCCCAAACAACCAGAAGTCCAGGCCCCCAGCTTCCCACCCCGCCCAGAATCCTTCCCCAGAACGCAAAACTCCAGGCCGCTCAGCCTTCCTCAGGACTCGGAGCTCTTAGTTCTCTTCATTCAGAGAACCAGGAGTTCCAGCCCCCAAGCCCACCTCCACGAATCCAGAATCCGTACCCCACCCACTGTGGAGACTAACTCCTCGAGTGCACGATGCGGGCTCCCGCTGCACGAGTTCCCCAGCAGCGGGGCTGGGGTTTGGGGCCGGAGTGGAGATAGGGCTCTGTGTCGGAGTGTCCGCACTTCGACCTCGCCCTCCCAGCGCCAGTAGCAGGAGTAGAAACAGCAGTGCTGCGATGCTTGTGGCCATCATGCCCTCGATTTCTGATGCCTGCACCCCTTCGCCTCTGTTTGATTCCTTGGAGTCTTGGTGGGGGGACCCAGAGTGGGAGGGCTGGACGTCTGTGGCCTCTCATTCCCCAGATTTTCCAACCCAAGGTCACCCCGCCCCCTCAGCCCTAGCACTGCTCTCTGCCTGGCAACGCCTAGACTTTTTGTACCAGCCCCAGCCTGCTCTGTTCCGCAACTTGCATGCACCAGCATTTCTGTGTCAATACACTTGGCCAACAGCTGCACCTTCCTGAGCCCCCCTAGGGTCTCTCTTATTTGGCCTGTAGAAGTGCATTTTTAAATTTCTCTGGACCATGACCCCTGAAAACTGTACCCTGTACAGTCATGTACCCAATAAGGACATTTAGGTCAATGACAGACCACACATACAACCATGGTCCCACAAGATTTTAATAGAGCTGGAAAATTCCTGTTGCCTGTGTGGTAAGGCCATAGCACAAACCTATTGCTCACGTGTTTATGCTGATGTGGATGTAAATGAACTTACTGCACTGCCAGTTGTCTGGCGATGTCCTAACACGTGCAAGCACATAATACTGGATGATGGTGATAAATGACCATGTTACTGATTTCTGTATTTACTACACTTTTAAAAAATCATCATTTTAGAGTGCTTGCTTTCTACTTGTATTAGAGGCAACACCCACTGTGGAATAGTATGCCGCACCACACCAGCAGCAGCTGCAGACGTCTTCGTGTTTACCGTGTTTCTTGATCACGTCATTTTCTCTTGTGAGTGACTTAAACTGATGTTGTTTTTCACAGTAACTTTCTGTACAGGCTTTTAGCCTTAGAAGCGACTGGCTGTCCCATGCAGCCGAGGCGTGTAGCAGGCTGTGCCATCTAGGTCAGTGGAAGTACCTCCATGATGTCCTCACAACGACAAAATCACTGAGTTTCTCATCTCCCAGAACGTGTCCCATTGTTAACTGGTGCATGACGGTACTTCAGCTTGCTAAATACACTCCTGAGTCCTGAACACATAAAAACCACCCCTGGTGATGTGCCGTTAGCTTGGCACTCCTGTGGCCTGTGACTGTGATTCCTAGGGACTCACACCTGAGTCCTTGTCACTTCCACGCCCACTGCTCTTAGAGCCCTACATGTTGGACCTGTCTCCCAGATGCTCACTGAGTGTCCTAGCCTCCTGGTGTCCATCAGCCTGTTACTTCTGTACCTATCCTTATGACTCCCGGGTGCCTTTTCACATGACGGCCCCTTGGACCCCCATAGTTATGCCCTGCTCTGAACTCCTGCCATCTCTATTCCCAATGCTCTGGCTCCCAGATGCTCCCAAATGTCCTATGCCCCTGCTGTTGTGCTCCCTGGCTGTCAGTCCCCTAAGCCCCTCAGTGGGCACATCCACCCTAAGGCCAAGCCATGATGGCAGACAAACTTATGCATCATTCCCACTTACCCTGGGTGGGTGGGGGTGGGCTGAAGGGGGCAAACCCAGGCCTGGATGGCCCAGTGGTAGGGGTGTGGCTGGGCCAGTACTTGGAATAGACTGTTCAGGAATGCAGCCCAACCACCTTCCAGCCCCTGCCTTGCCAGATCCAGCCTTCTGCCAGCTGCCTGGCACAGGGCCCCGACCTGAGGAGAGGGTAGGGGGCTGTGCAGAGTCTAGGACTGGGCTTGTCTCTAGGAGTGCTTCTCAGTGTCTCTGTGTCTCTTTGTTGCTTCGTGTTCCATCCCTCAGTGTCTTCTTCCCTTTCATTCTCGGTGTTTCTGTTTCTGTTCATCTCTCCCTTTCTCTCTCCGTCTTGGTTTCATTCTCAGTGTCTGCCTCTGTTCATGTCTGTTTTCTATCTCTTGCACTCTCCTTTTTAATATGTTTTTATCTCTCTTCAAAAGGTAATTTGTCTTTACCTTACTCTTCCAGTTTGTGCTTCCCTGTCTCCCTGCCTCTGTCTTGGTCTCTGTTGTAGGTCTTCCTACCTGTCAGCCTTCCTCTGTCAAGGAACCTGGTGACTGGGAGGGGCTGTGGGACAGGGTGTTGACTCCACAGACAGTGGGGGTGCAGTGGGGCACAGCAAATGGGCACTTCCCTGACCCCACCCCATCCCACTCTGTCAGGCTCTCTAATGAATCCTTTTCATGTATTAGGGTGTCTTCAAGAGCAGGCATTTGTCTTGTTCATGTCTGCATCCTCTGCACCTAAAATAGTGCTCAGCACACAGTGGACATTCAGTACATGTTTGTTGAATGAAAGTTGAATGAACTCAGAATTTTGTCATCCCGATTTCTGTCTCTGTCTCTATTGCTCTCAGTCTCTGTATTTTTAAAAAAGATTTTATTTATTTATTTTTAGAGAGAGGAGAGGGAAAAAGAGAGGGAGAGAAACATCAGTGTGTGATTGCCTCTCACAAACCCCCACTGGGGACCTGGCCTGCAACCCAGGCATGTGCCCTGACTGGGAATAGAACTGGCGACCCTTTGGTTCACAGCCCATGCTCAGTCCACTGAGCCACACCAGCCAGGGCTCAGTGTCTCTCTGTTGCTCAGTTCCCATGACTATCTCTCTGCCTGTCCCTGTGTCTCATCTCTTGAGGCCTCTGTCTCTCTCTTTCCCCCTTTTCTTCCCTCTCAGGCCTGTTTCTCTTTCTGTTCCTTCTAAATTTCTCTCTGTTTTAGAATCTCCTTGTCTTCTTCTCTCTGGGCATCTCTGTCTCTCCCTTTCTCCCAGTGCTTCTCCTCCTCCCCTGTCTCTCTTTCTGTCTGACTCCCTCCAGTCTTTGGTTTTCAGGATCTCTTTCTGCTGTCTCTCTGTGTCTCTCAGTCTCTTCCTGTCTCTCCCTACCTCCCTGTCTCTTTCTCAGGATCTCTATGCGCTTCTCTTTGCCATCGCTCCATCCTTCTCAGGACCTCTGAGTCTCTCCTTCCCGTGCCTGGGCCCTAGGGAAGACTCCAGTTGGCCTATGGTGGGAGCAGCACGGGGATCAGGGAGAGAATGCCCCATGTGCATATACGCCTCACCTAGCTGGCCCAATGCTCAGCAGAGCATGTCCCCGCTTCTGAACAGCCTTGGGGGGACCCTGTTCAAGGTAGGGCCTCTCAGGCCACCTTTGCCTGTGGCTGGGGATCCAGCCCCACTCTTCCTGACTCTGGCTCAGTAAAGTCTGTGGAGAAAAGCTACGGTTGGACTTCCGGCCAAGATGGAGGTGTAGGTGGACACACTGTGCCTCCTCACACAACCAAATTAAGGACAATAAAAATTTAGAAACAAGAAACAAGCAACAGTCAGAAAATCGAACTGTGTAAAAGTCTGACAACCATTCATCCAGACTAGTAAGAGGGGTGGAGTCAACGGTCCATGGCAGGAAAAAGCGGTGGTTGGCAGACCCGGGCATGCAGGCAGCAGCAGCTAGCAGACCCTGAATGCAGAGAGACAATGAGCAGACCCAGTGAGGTGCACAAGGCGGCTGGCTGACCACGGTCACACATTCGCGCTCATATAAACCAGGTGAAAATGGGCAGCGAGACAGACCGCACAACCCAGGGCCCCAGCGCCGGGAAATAAAGCCTAAAAACACTGATTGAAAACATGGGGGTTGAGGTGCTGGGAGAGACTCCCAGCCTCACAGGGGAGTTTCTTGGAGAGACCCACAGGGTCCTAGTATGTACACAAGCCCACCCACCTGGGAATCAGCACCAGAAGGGCCCAGTTTGCTTGTGGGAAGCAGCAAAAGAGACTGAAATACAAGAGAGAGCAGAGCAAGCACCACTGTTTCCTCTCTGACCCCGCCCCCACATACAGCATCCCAACCCAGTGACTGGGTTGCCCCCGACCAGGGGAAAATCTAAGGCTCTGCCCCTCATATCTAACAGGCACAACCAGGCCAAAAAAAAAAAAAAAAGAGAGAGAGAGAGAGGCTCAAACAGAAGAATAAATCAAAGCCCTAGAGCCAATACTTTTAAGCGACCAAGAGATAGCGAACCCATCAGATGCACAGTTCAAAGTACTGGTGATCAGGATGCTCACAGAATTGGTTGATTTTGGTTGCAAATTAGATGAAAAAATAAAGGTTATGCTAAGAGAAATGAAGGAAAATGCACAGGGAACCAATAGTGATGGAAGGAAAACTGGTACTAAAATCAATGGAGTGGACCAGAAGGAAGAAAGAAACAACCAAACAGAAAAGAACGAAGAAACTAGAATTCAAAAAAATGAGGAGAGGCTTAGGAACCTCCAGGACATCTTTAAATGTTCCAATACCCAAATTATAGGGGTACCAGCAGGGGAACAGCAACAAGTGGAAAACTTATTTGAACAAATAATAAAGGAGAACTTCTCCAATCTGGCAAAGGAAATAGAATTCCAGGAAGTCCAGGATGCTCAGAGAGTCCCAAAGAAGTTTGACTTAAGGAGGAACACACCAAGGCTATGCAAGATTAAAATGAAGGAGAGAATCCTAGAAGCAGCAAGAGATAAGGGGACAGTCACCTACAGAGGAGTTCCCATCAGACTGTCAGCTGATTTCTCAACAGAGACCTTACAGGCAAGAAGGGGCTGGAAAAAAGTATTCCAAGTCATGAAAGCCAAGGACCTTCATCGAAGATTGCTCTATCCAGCAAATCTTTCATTTAGAATTGAAGGGCAGATAAAGAGCTTCTCAGATAAGGTCAAATTCAAGGAGCTCATCATCACCAAGCCCTTATTATATGAAGTGTTAAAGGGACTTATCTAAGAAAAAGAAGATAAAAAATATGAACAATATGAATAGTAAAAAGACAACAAACTCACAGTTATTAACAACCACACCTAAAACAAAGCAAACCAAACAAACAACTAAAACCAGAACAGAACCCCAATGGGGATCACATGGAGGGATAGCAACAGGGAAGTGGGAGGAGGAGAAGGGGGGAGGAAGTACAACGAATAAGTAGCATAGACAGTAGGGAGAAAATAGGGGGAGGGCCAGCATAGTATGGGAAATGTAGAAGCTAAAGAACTTATGACACATGGACATGGACTAAAGGGGGGAATGTGGGTGGGAGGGGGTGTGCAGGGTGGAGGGGAATGAAGGGGGGAATGAGACAACTATAATATCATAATTAATAAAAAATATTTTTAAAAAGCAAAAATAAAAGCTACCGTCAGCAAGGTGTCAGGGCACTAAGTCCAGTCCAAGGTTGGGACGCCCCAGGACTGGGCCTGCTTCTCAACTCCAAGGGGAGGAATTGCCAGACAAAGAAACAATCCAAGGAATAGGGTGAGAAATGTGGGACGGTTTCAGTCTTCTGCTGCCTCATTTCCTCATTCATTGCCCTTCTCTCGGTCTTTTTCTGGTCCTTTGTTTCTTTCCCTGTCTCTGTTTTCTATCCTCTTGCCCCCCCCCCCGCCCCGCCTCCTTGTTAGTCTGTGTATCTGGGTGCTTTCCTCCGTGTTTCTGCTTTGTGAGATGGAGAGGAGCGGTGTTGGAGCCAGATGGTCTGCGTTCCATTCCCAGCCCTGCCTGTCTCTGGCTGTCTTATTTTGGGCAAGTCGCCTCGCCTCTCTGAGCCTCAGTTTGCTCATCTGTAAAAAGCTGTAATGACATTGCTTTGCCTCATAGGGAGAAGCAAATGAGGAGTTTAGAACTGTGTGAATGGGAGGCACCATGGGTTAATATTCGTTATTTCTCAGTCTCTGTGTTATAATATCTCCCCATCTCTCCCGTATCTCCTATCGCTGTTCAGCATCTCTCTGGGTGCTGTTTGTTTCTCGGCCTCTCTGTCTTTGGGCCATCACGGCCTCTATATTCCAGCCTATGTCCATGTAGCAATTTCTTTTTTTTTTTAAGATTTTATTTATTTATTTATCTTTAGAAGGGAAGGAGAGAGGGAGAGAAACATCAATGTATGGTTGCCTTTCGTGCATCCCCTGCTGGGAGTTGGCCTGCAGGGAACTGGCCTGCAACCCAGGCATGTGCCCTGACTGGGAATCGAACCGCGATCCTCTGGTTCGCAGGCCGGCGCTCAATCCACTGAGCTACACCAGCCAGGGCTATGTAGCAATTTCTACCAATTTGTAGCTGCCCCAAGGGTGAGGGTGAAACTAGTCACAGCTGGGTGCCTTCCTTCTCTGCTGCCAGTTCTCCCTTCTTTCCATCCTAGGGACCTGTCCTCCTCCCTTTATTCCACCACAGCAGGGTCATTTACTAGGAAATTATACAAGAGCCCCCCAAAGGGAGTGTAATACAGCGAGTTCTGAGGGTAAAACAAGGCATTCACCTCCCCTTCCCCAGGTCTTTGGCTCTGGGTGCGCAGACCCGGTAAAGATGGGAGGATGAGGGATGAGCACGTGGCAGGCACAGAGTGAGGGAAAGCAAAGCAAGTGTGACAGCGAGAGGGATGGGGGCGCAGTGGACTGAGAAGAGGGGCAGAACAACCTCTAGGGGCGGGTCTCATCGCCCAAATGCGAGTCTGGAAGGGCTCGGGTTTCATTGAGCTCAGGGGCAGCTGGAAGGGCCACGGCAAACTGCAGGGATCGGAGCTGAGCAGGGTAAAGTCGACATTCTCTGGCGCCCCCAGCGGCTGCAGCGAGAAGTTCCGTAGGATGGTGATGAGGTCGAAGAAGGGCTCCACGCGCCCCAAGGACTGGCTCAGGCACAGCAGCCGGCGTCCTTTGGAGGTGAAGAGCGATGACATAAGAGGAGGTGAGGGGCTCCAGCCCCAAATTCCCAGAGGAAAGCATACGAGGACAAAGATCTGGGAAAGATGCTTTAAGTAAATCCTGAGCCAGAATGGCCTGATATAAAGTCACAAATGTAACTTTAGGATTCAAATCCTGGCTCTGCCATATTTTTGTGATCTTGGGCACACCACAGTTTCTTGGTGTTAAAAACGGGGATAATAGCGCCTCAATAGGCTGTTGTGAATGGTAAATGCAGATAAAGCGGAGAGAATATAATGCTTATATAGGTTTTAGCATGTGCTATGCACTACTCTAAGCACTATACAGCTATTAATTAATTTAACCCTCATAATAACTCTGACAGATTGGCCCTATTATGATCTCCATTTTATAGATACAGAAATTGAGGTGCAGAGGTGAAATAACACATCCAAGGCCATACACCTTGGAGATGACGGAGCTGGAGTCTGCCTGCAAAGCTCAGTACTTAGCCACCACTCTTAAGTCTCCTCAGAGGCAGCGCCTGGCACACAGCATGCAATGGGCTAAGTTACCTGTTACTATCTCCCCCAACATTTTTCTCTCTCTAATGCTGACTTACATTTAAGGAAAGATTTTTCTTCAGCAGTGAGGTTGGAAGCCAAGAAAAAGTAGAACCACCTCACCTGCGCCACCTAGTGGAGAAACTGACACTGACCGCTTTCAAGTGAAATCATTCTTCTGCCTCTCCACCTCCCTCCACAAGGATTTCAGTCATTATCTGCCTGTAGCAGAGTTGGAAGGGGAAAGGGATGTCTCATCCACAGCTGAGGATGGGCGGGAGAAAGTGAGAGGGTTTGGAGAACTGGGCAGTGTAGGTGGGAATCAGGGGTCTGAATGACTGACTCGTGTCCCCACCACCCTCACTGGCTGAGAAGGACATGCAGGCAGGGCTTTTCTAGAAAGACTGATTGGCATCCAGAAAACGCTCAGGGTTGAATTCCTGGGGTGTCAGGAACTGGCTGGGGTTGTATTGGACTGTGTGGAGGAGGGCGATGGCTTTGGTGCCCTGTGTGGGTGGGAGGCAGAATTAGTGGTACAGAGAGGGCTGGGATGTTCCCTAACTAGGATTCCCTCTCTACAGGGCTGGGAACTTGATGGTGTGTGTGTGTGTGTGTGTGTGTGTGTGCGCGTGCACACACACACAGTATTGGGTCTGGGAAATGTGTCTGGGTGTCTGGGGTTCCCAGCAATGGTGTTTCCAGTGATGGATGCTGAAAGCTGTGTTGTTAGGGTCTGAGGCAGGGACGTGGGATACCCTACCTCCCTTGAGGGAACAGATTTAGGTTTCCTGGGGAGGAATTGAGTCTTTGGGAACAGTGTTTGGGGACAGGGGAATACCCAGGATGAAGTCTCAGACCTTGGGGATTCTGGAGAGGGGTCCTCGGAAGGGGACGTGTTATGGGGAAGAGGTCTGGGGTTTAGGACAGGGTCCGACCCACTGTAGTGTGGCCGGGGTCCTGGGCAGGGGCTGAAGTTCTGGATTTAAGGCCTCACACGTCTGTTGCTAGGGCTTGGTGAGGATGCCAGTTGCTAAGGTCTGGGGTGTGGATTGCTAGGGTCTGGGATGCTTCTTGCAAGAGTCTCCAGTGCCAGTTGCAAGAGCCTGGGATGCCCCTTTTTATGGTGTCAAATGTCATTTGTTGAGTACCCAGCAAACTTCAGGTAGCAGGAGGCCTCGAAAGATCGTGACCTGAATGATGTGGCGCAGCAAGTTTGTGTGGGATGACGTCTGCGAAGCGCTGCACCTCGGGGATCACAGCATCTGTGTAAGGTGTGGCCATTTGGCCTTCCAGAGCTGGCAGCTGCTCACATCTGACCGCTCGGTTGATCTCCTCAAGGAGAGGGAGGGGGGCGAGGGAGGGGGGCGTGTAATCGAGGGTGTCAGCGGGCTCCACCAGGCTGGGCAGAGGTGTGTGCCTGTGCGGGAGCAGTCAACGCTCCCCACCCGGGGGCTACTGTGGGGGCAACTTTCCTCACAAGTCCCCCTGTGTGCCACGAATGACAGTAAACATGACTGAGACATGATCTGCTTGGGGAGGAAAGGTGACCAGTTTCCCAGAGGAAAAAGACCGTGAACCGTGGCCAGTTTCTCAGGGGAAAAAGGTGTTGAGCCCCTTCCTCCAAGGTCTTTTATGGGGTTGTAATACACAGGAATACAGGGCAGCAAGGATCAAACAGTAGATAACATTTCAAAGAAATCTGAGGGCTTAGTCCGAGTCAGCGTCTGTCAGGAAGAGTTTTAGGGTTTCCTGCTCGAACCCTTAACATATGAATGAAAGCACTCTTAACAGAGCAGATTTCACAGGTTTATCAGGAAGTCTTTGTGATGCCAGATTAGGAGCTGCACCCCTCCCCATCAGGTATTCAGGCTTACGGGGATTAGAGCCAGGAAGCACTTCTCCCTGAGGACATGGGGACTTGGGCTATATCAGAATGGGGGGGGGGCGAGGGCCCATCTTTGTTGCAGCCCCCCAGGTCCTTCCATGATGGCCTCCCAAGTGATCGTGTCTGGCCTAGGTTGCCCCTCTCTAAGGGGTCATACCCACCATGGACACCGACCAAGCTTTAGGGGCAGGGAGATGAAGCAGGGGCAGCATCTGCTGCCAGAGACAAGCTTTGTCTCCTGCAGGTCGCATGCCAGAGGTCCCTGACTCATCCTTAGCCACAGGGGGTAGAGTTACAATTCCTAGAACCAGGCAGCGCCGCCCACAACAGGCTACTGCAGGGGTGCCTGGAGGGCGAGTGGAGACCTCGGGGTGGCAGGAGGGCTGGGTTCAGAGAAGTCGTTAAGGGCAAAAGTCTGATTCATTGAAGGACTGGCGCAGTCGGGGCTTCGGGGTACGGGGCTGGAGTCCAGAACTCGCTGGGATCGAGGGCGGGCCTTCCAGGACCTGGCTCGCTGGTGTGAGTCTCATGCAGATGCCGCACCCCCGGGATTGAGAGATCCGGGGTGCGGCGGGTGGTGAGAGCCCCGTTGTACACAGTCCTGGAGGCCAGGGTCCCGGGGTAGATCCGGAGGTTGGGCTTGGGCAGAAGGGGTCGCAGACAATGCTGTGTGGCCGGGCCAGACTGCCCGGCCCTTCCGCTTCCCTTCCCGATGTGGAGAGGTCACACGCGAACCCACTCAACCGGGATCCCTGTTGGGTTCAGGTCAGGGAAGCAGTTCAGACCAAAGGTGGGAATTCCAGGCAGGGCTTACATGTTCCATCTTGATGAGGAAGCAGTCGATGAAGTCTCGGGGAGAGCTGGTGTTTGGAGAGGCCCAGTGGTCGCGGATGCTGCTGCGGGCAATGAGGTCCTTTATGCGCGCCCCAAGTTCTGGAAAAGGCTTCGGTGCGCCCGGGCACCCAGCCCAGGAGGCTAGGAAAGATGTACCAGTGGGGATGGGGTGGACTTGGGGGTTCTGGAGGAGTAGGCAGGATGTGTGCCAGTGAGGGTCAGGGTGGTCAGGGGGGCAGGGACGGGGTCTTGAGGGGCTAGTTTTGGGGAGGCTGGTTGGGGATGGGGGGCTGTGTGTGTAGGTGGAGACACAGTGGAGCGGGCATGGGTGTAGCTGGGTGGGACCTAGTACCTGCGGGCTGGGGGGCAGGGTCAGATGAGAAGGGATGAGACAGGCTGGGCCAATTGCTGCCCCATCACGCCTCCCTGTCCCTCAAATAATTAGGCCTCCTGACCTGGCCCCTGGGGCTGGTCAGGATTTTGAGAGTTGTGTTGGAGGAGGTGGATAATGGTGAGCAGATGCTCGTCGTTGTAGTTGAAGCGGCTGGCAAAGGCCAGGGAGCCGATAATGTTGCACACTGAGCGGGTGGGCGCAAATGTGGGGTCAGAGGGCTCGCGCAAAGGTCGGGGGTGAAGAGGGTCGGGGGCACGCCTAGGAGAGACACGCCAGGCCCTCACGCAGCAACAGTCCCAGTTTGCACACCATCCAGCCAATCGTGATAAGAGGACTGGGCGACTGGCAGCACAGAACGAGTGTTCCTGGCTGCCCAACGTGCAGCGTAGCAACACCCGAAATGAATTTGGCGACGCAACGTCCAGCACACCACTGCATGTCAATCATCAAGCATCGCAGAACACATAACACGGCAAAACACCCAGTAAATATGACCCCAGTTTGTGCCAACACACAGAACACACAATGACCTAATTAGCTGTCCCAGAAACAGCCCAAGACACTGACGTGTAACACCAGCATACGGCTGCATTACAACACACAGCAGGAACACAACACACAGCAGGAACACACCACCACCCAGCAGATGGGACAGAACAGGCTGTGTGTGATATCACAACATGTACAGTAAGGGCGGCAGAACAGATTGACACACGGTGTATAGCAACGTAACAACATCGGTGCTACAGGAGAGGGCGCTGGACAACGTGATGGGCAGTACCTGGCAGAGATGCAACCTCGCCCAGCAATACCACACAGCAGTACCACACCTGGCACCCCGTGATCCAACAACCACACGTAGACCACAGGAGACAATACTAAAACAACACGAACTCCAACACATTAGCCACTACAGAACAGCAGAGCCCAGAAAACCGGGCTGGGGTTCAATGGGTAGAGTATGGATCTTGGCTTGGCCTTTTGGTCTCCGTGGGACCTGAGTGAACTGACTGCCTTTCTCTGAACCTCATTTTTCTCATTATTTGTGAAGTGGGCTTGGTGACGGTTTTCTGATGGTGCTGTTACGGTGGAGTGTGTGGTGGGGAAGTGCTTAGCTAAGGGCCTAGCCCATGGTGAGCCTGTTGCAGGCCAGGGTGTTGCGATAGGCTGAGTAACAGCTCCCCAGAGATGTTCATGTGTTAATCTCCAAGAACCTGTGGATACGTGGTTAAGTTAAAGCTCTTGAGATGAGGAAGTTATTCAGGGTTATCTGGCCTAATGTAATCACAGATGTCTGTATAAGAGGGGGGCAGAAGAGTCTGAGTGAGAAAAGGTGATGGGATGATGGAAAGAGAGAGAGAGTTGGGGATACTGTGTAGCTGTCTTCGCAGATGAGACAGAGGCCAGGAGCCAAGAAATGTAGGGAGGCTCCAGAGGCTAGAAAAGAAAAGGCAAGGAAGTGGCTTTTCTCCTTTAGCCTCCAGAAAGAGGAAGCCCTGCTGAGCCGTTTTATGCTTCGGAACTCCAGATCTGCAAGACAGTGAATTTGTGTTGTTTTAAGTTGCTACATTTCTGAGGATTTGTTACAGCAGCCACAGGAAACAAGTACAGGCAATCATCCTTCTCCTTACCTCATGTCACTGAATCTCTGTCACCTACCACATTTCACTGCTGCCCCCAAACCAGCAGGATTTGGAGATTGGGCAAGAGCGCTGTTTACTTCTCTGCCTCAGATTCTTCCGCCATAAAACAGGGCTTATAATGGGACCTACTCCTGAGTCTTGGGTGATTTTACAAGGAAGTAATAGACATGGAGTTCTTGGGACAGATCTGGCATATGGTAGGCACCATGTAAGTGTTTGAAAATTTTATTAACTTTTTTCCGTGGGTTTGTATCCCAGCTCAGCCACTTCCTGGGCATGTGACTTAACCTTTCTGGGACTCAGGTTTGTCGCGGTAACAACTGCCGATGCTTTCGGGGAGAGTGAAGCTGGTTAACACGTGTGAGAAGTTTAGCACCGTGTGTGGTATCCAGTAAGTGCTTCACAAGTGGGCACGAGTATGTTGAGTGTGGACTTTGGTGTCAGTAAGACATGGGTTTACATCTTGGCTCCTCCACTTACTAGCTTGATGACTTCAAGCCTGTCGCTTCACCTCCACATGCCTCCATTTCCTCACCTGAAAAACGGATTTTTCCGAGGCTTACAGGGGCCCGTGAGTGGCTTCACACGGGGCCCCATGCTTGGTGAGTCTCAAGAGCATCGTTGTCATGATCACCCACCAGCTGTGCTGAAAGCACCACACAGAGAGGAGAGCAGCGGAGTGGCCACCGCTGTAACACAGTCTGCCCCTGAGCCTCAAGGCCTACTGATTAACGAATGTATGGATTAGGGAAAGAAGCAAGAAAAAGGAGCACCAAGATGTTCTGAACTCATCCGGAAGCTAGAGAGACCCTGCTGCCTTCTCTCCCCAGTCTCAGGGTCTGTTCACAGGCCGGCTCTTCTCCCCACAGCACTCTGCACTCCTTGTCTGCCCCTGACACAGGTCGTGTTCACCTTTTAGGTCTCAGCTTGGAGGTCTCTTTCTCCTGGGAGCCATTCCTGGCCCTCCCTCCCCGCTGGGTCAGGGATGGACTCCCATACCTGGACTCCCCCCATCCCGCCCTGACTGTGACTCTGGGCTGTGACAGTCTGGTAGTGGGGCTGTGTCTCCTCCTAGACTGGGAGCTACAATGGGATAAGGCCTTGGGCGTGTTTATTTCTAATTCCTTTGGAAGGAGTAGAGAACTAGATGCTAAGGAAGAAAAATTGCATTATTTCATCAATTTCTTGTAACAGCCTTCAAGTGGTAGCACAGGTAGGGGTGGGGGTGGGGGCACATGCCCAAAGGTACACAGTGAATAATTGGCTGAGCCTCGATGTTATCCTTTGTGCTCAGTATCGAACCATTAGATGGCAGCTATTTCTAGTAATAGGTGATACATGCACAGGTGTTTTGTATGCAAAAGTATCAAGGTGAGTTTCTCAACTGCCTTGTCTCCCATCCAAGTACTAACCAGGCCCGACCCTGCTTAGCTTCCGAGATCAGACGAGATCGGGCGCGTTCAGGGTGGTATGGCCGTAGACTCAACTGCCTTGTCATCACCTTCTGCATTTGGTATATCGCATTTGGTATGGACAGGTGAGGTATATCGCATTTGGTATGGACAGGTGAGGTCATAAGATCAAGCCTAGGGAAGGGGACATAAAGGAGAAAAGTATACTCAATATACCATAAGTGTTGGCAGATTTATTTCTTTACTTATTTATTTCCAGAGCTCTTCAATTCAAAATCTGGGGGCACCTGGGACCCATCTAGTGAAGATGCTAGCGCTTGGGGATTGTTTAGGAGGAGAAGGATAGTACAGGATGTAGGGCTCCAGGACCCCCCACTCCCCTTTTTTAAAAATAAGAGCAGCTTTTCTTTCTTTCTTTTCTTTCCTTTTTCTTTCTCTCTCCCTCTCCCCACCACCCTCATTTATTGGGCCTTATTATATGTCTTCCTTTGACTAAGAGATTTGTGTTTAAAAGAAAAAGAAAAAAGAAAAACCATCCTGGCTGGCATAGCTCACTGGATTGAGCGCAGGCTGCAAACCAAAAGATCACCAGTTCGATTCTCTGTCAGGGCACATGCCTGGGTTGCAGGCCAGTTCCCAGCAGGGGACGCATGAGAGGCAACCACACGTTGATATTTCTCTCTCTCTCTCTTTCTCCCTCCCTTCCCCTCTCTAAAAATAAATATATAAGTAAAATCTAAGGAAACCCACAAGACAAAGTGATTTCCAAGGCTAAGGAGAACAGAATATTGAGACAGGATGGGTTTGTAGTTAATGTTATGATTGCTGGATGGATGGGGATGGGATTGGTTTTGGGTTGGGATGGGGGTGGCAGTGGGGCAGGAAGGGAGTCTGGGAACTGACGGTTGATTGGGTTTGAGGTTGGTGATGGGGACGGAGTTTGGCAGAATGAGAAGAATTGGGAGACGAGGATTGAGACGGAGCTTGGGGTTGGATAGACATACGATGGGGTTGTTTTGAGTGATGGTGGCAAGATTCAGGTTTGAACCGGGAACTGGGCACTGACAACTTCAATAGGTGATTGGGACAGAAGATGGGGTGGGGCTGGGCAAAATGATAGTGGAGTTCAGTTTGACTAAAGTATTAGGGGGAGGTTGATGATATACTTTGGCGTGGGGGTGGGGAGAGGGTTCGTAATGGGAATGGAGGTTGGGGTGAGATGCAGTCAGTCTTGCAGGTGAAGATGGCGCTGAGGGTGAAATGGGGAACATGGAGGCAGGATTGATGGACGTAGGTTGAAGTGGACAATGCGGACTAGGGCCAGACAATTGGGTCACCTGACTGAGATGAAAAGGTGGTGATGTGATTGGGGCAGAGACGGGGATTGGGGGGAGCGTGGAGCTGCAGTCAGATGGAGATGGGGATTGGTGTGGAAGGGCCATTCAGTGACGTGGTGGTAGGATCTGGGGGTGGGAGGAGATGGGGAGCAGGCTTACCATTGCCCTGAGCGAAGTTGAAAAAGGTGTGGGAGCTGCCACGGCCACTAAACTCCTCTGCCTGGTCCATGAGGGCCTTCTTCATGGCTTGGTACCCACTGAGGACCACCACCGGCCTGGGCCCCAGGTGCACTGCATACACAGAGCCTTACTCCCTACTCAGCTGGGGGTGGGAAGGCAGAGGTCACAGGGGTGTCTGGGGCCATGGGACCCCTCCCCCTCTCCCAAGCCTAGGCCCTTGCACCTTGATGAGAGAGGTCAGCATGACATGCCAGTGAAGCTGCAGCAAGTTTCACAGGAATAGGAGGGGCCTGGGGCCTGGGGTCCGCTGGCCCTTGCCCCTTGAGCTGAGGGTCGGAACAGACAGGTGAGAACCAGAAGCAGGAGCAGCATGGCTGTGCTTATCCTGTCCATGGTGAAGGCAGCTGTGGGCATCTCGGGAAGGGGCAAAGTGGGAAAGGCTAGAGCTGGGGAGGGAGTGGGATCCCTTTACTCCTCATTTCCTCTGGAACGCACTTCCCCCGGTCCTGGAAATGCGAGCACATGAAGAGAAAAAAGGAGGTACTGGGTAGAAGAGACAAGGAAAGTCTGGAGGATGGGGAGGGGGGAAGCGGGGAGAGAGAGAGAGAGAGAGAGAGTCAGATAACAGGCAGAGGTAGTCAAAAGACAGAGAGACAGACAGAGATAAAGACAGAGACAGATGGAGACGGAGAGGAGAGAGAGACCAAGAGATAGATACACATGGAGTTAAGGAGGGATACAGAAGAACAGTGAGATATCTAAATAAATATCTGTAGATGTCTGTCCAGCATCCATCCATCTATGTACCCATCATCACTCATGAGACGAACCTTCTCGCAGAGACAGCGCTAAAGATAGAGACACACAGGGACAGAGACTGCCACGTCCAATGCTAACCATGTCGGCTGACAAAGTCACGGCATGGGGACTACGATTTCACAGAAGCATGTTCCGGCCTGGCGGACGTGGCCTGAGTGGATATGCAGTATTGATTTTAATCTTGCTGTCTCTTGGTATTCTGACCTTTACCTTTGGAATAAAAGGGCCCACAATGTTTAGTGAATTCAGGGGAAATAACACTTCCTTCCCTGACCTGATTAGGCAATTGCAGGATAAGATGATATCAGCTAGTAGGGGGCCTGGAATACCCAAGGCAGCCCCCTTAAGTAAGTCCTGAGGCAAATCCCCTCTAATGAAATAGCCCCTGAATGTCTAAAGTTGTTGGAATAACAGCCCCTCCTTTACCTTGAATGGGGATATGTATCAATTAGAATTAGGCAAAGAAACAGGAGAAGCTGGTTAGCTATTAAGCACGTAGAAAACAGTTACTAGGGAGACAGAGTTTATAGTACACAGGGAAACATTTTAGACAGAAAAGGATAGATGGCTAAGTTAGACATCACAAAGGCCTTATGCTCGGTCTAGTGTACCTTTTGCCCCATGTCAAACTCTGAGAACTTTAATAAACAATAAGACATTCAAACTCTGTACATAGAGCTATTTCAAATGGTCTGATTAATGGTTCTCCTGGTCAAAACAACTTTTGTTTAACATAACTGAAACTATGGGAACTTTTGTACTTTTCCTGGTTACCTTTGTATTGGTTTTTTCTGCTTAACTGATCATGCTATGCACCTGTAACTGTTAATCACTATCAGAAATGAAAATATAAAAACCTGCTTGTACTTGCAATAAACGGAACAGAGCTTCACTGTCCTTTGAGGCGTGTTGTCATCTGTTACCCATGGCTGATGCCTTACCCACCTTTCAGGGATCCCTGGACCCTGCTGTGGCTGGACTGCGGCAAGGGACAGGCAAACCAAGACATGGGACAGAGAGCCAGACAGAGAAACACCATAGAAAGAGGGTGGGCAGAGAGAGACCAGAGAATGAAAGAGACAGAAATGGAGACACAGAGCTAGAGAAAGACAGCAGAGAGAGATGGAGAGGCCGAGAAGCATATACTTCCCGAGACACGGGAGTCTACACTGAAAGAGAGAAAGAGTGAGAGAGACAGACACAGAAGGGAAGAGACAGAGCTGAACACAGCTGAGGGAGACGAGCGTGACAGGGATGGGAGGACAGATACATAGAAACAGAGGTAAGTGAATAACACCAACGGAGCCACTTCCAAAGGGAGTCAGATCCCTGACTGGTGTGGCTCAGTGGGTTGGGCAATGTCTCACCAGGCGCTGGTTCCTTTCCAGGTGAGGGCACATGCCTGGGTTGCGGGCAGGGTCCCTGGTTGGGGCCATGTGAGAGGCAACTGATCCATGTGTCTACCACACACCGAGGTTTCTTGCCCTCTCTTTATCCTTCCCTTGCCCTCTCTCTACAAATACATAACTAAAATCTAATAAAAAGGAAGAAAATAAAATGGAGTCAGAGCTGCCATCCCAGAGGCACTGCCTTGCACCTCTCATGCCTCAGACCTTTGGAATGTTAACACAGGGAAAAATAACCTTTGCACGTTGTGTCCCAAAGAACTATTTGCAAAGATAACAAGAAAGCAGATATGACTAACGGACTGAAAATGAAATACGTTCGTTAGAATTAACACCACTCTGTTATGTAATCTGCACCACTAGAAAGGTCACGGGTTCAGTTCCCTTTCAGGACACATGCCTGGGTTGCGGGTTTAGTCCCCCACACAGTGTTTCTCTCCCCCTCTCTCTCCACTCCCTTCCTGTGTCTCTAAAGTCGATAAGCATGTCCTCGGATTAAAAAAAAAACTAGAAATACCTTCTTCCTATTGATATCATTGTTCCCCTTGCTGTTCTCATGAATACCCCATGGTTTTATCTTGTAATCGGAACACCATTTGGGCTCTGGTTGAATCAGTGGTTCTTAAATAGCTATTCTCATTGATCTCAAATAGATCCTTGTTGTCTCTCACATTGGCCTTTTATTCTTGGGTTGACAGAGAGACAGAATAGAGAGATGCCCAGAGACAGACGTGAGGAGAGAGAGGATGAGGCATGGGGAGCATTAGACAGAAACACGGAGACAGATCCTGAGGGAAGGCAGTAGCAGAAACAGAAAAGAATCGGGTGTCTGAACCGAGGCCTCACCTGCCAGAGAAAGATGGCAGTACGGAAACCCCAGGGCTAAGACTCAAACACTGGTCAAACAAAGGAACAGCTTCCCAGAAAAAGCCCCAGAAAGACCGACCCAAAGACCCAGTCAGCCCTCAGAGGAGATGATGAGGGAGATCCCAGCCAGCCCTAGGGACAGGGAGATGGAGCCAGGGATCCTTCTCTTGAGAGCGACCTCTCTTCTCCTGGGAGCTGCCTCTGGCCCTTTACCTGGTGAGTGCAGGAAGAGCAGAGGTGTGCTCTGGACCATGCTGACCGTCGCTGCTCCAGATGTGTCCTGGGCCTATGAGTGTGGTGGGTTGGGTAGGTGGGAGGGGCAGGGGCAGCTTTTAAATTACGCCTCTCCACGCCCCTTTGCTCCCTTCCCCTTTCCTTCCGGAGACCTTGAATCCCTCCCCATCTCTGCCTCCTTACCTGACTGTGCCCTTCCGGCTCCCACTCAGCTGCCATACTGTTCTGGGGAGCCACTGTTGCCCTCCTGGACCAGTCTGGTCAGCAGGTTGACTTCAGCTCCTCTCACTGTGGTCAGCGGTGGTCATTTGCCCTGAAGTGGGGCAAAGGCTTTTTCACTTTTGCCATTGGGGGCTCCATGTCTGGCTTTGAGGGGGCTACGTTTGTGTGGCTGTGGCAGTGATAGACCAGGGATGGGAGCCTGGTCTCTTCGGTGTTTTGGGTACTTGGTTCTATTTTTGAGACTGGCTATGTGCCCTTGGGCAAGTCCCTTTTTGTCTTGAACAGGAGTTTCTTATTCCCCAGGGCCTATTTCCGTAGCTCTTTGCTGGGGTCCAGCCTGGGTAGGTCTCAGGGTCCCTGAAGGATGGAAGGTGCAGGTGACGAATGAAGAGTCAGACACCCGATTGGATGCTGGAGAACAGCCAGCCTCTGTGGGTCTGACCGAACTCTCAGAGTTTGATTTAGGCTTTATTTTTGTAGACATTGTTACATGGCACCAAAGGAACAGGTGCCTGGCGTGATCAGTTAAGCAGAAAAAGTCAGTACAGAAGTAACTGGGAAAAGTACAGGAAGTTCTATAAATTCGATTATGCTAATCAAAGGTTATTTTAACCAGGAGAGCCATTAATCAGACAATTAGAAATAGCTGTATGTACAGAGCTTCAAATGTCTATTGATGAACAGATGTTTATTAAAGTTCTGAGAATTTGGCACGGGGCAAAAGGAAACGCTAGACTGAACAGTGGTTATAGGAAATTTATTACAAGGCCTTTGTGGCATCTAACTTAGCGATCTATCTTCTTGTCTAAAATCTTTCTTTACGTACTTTGGACTCTAACTCCTTAGTAATTGTTGCTCTGTGCTTCGTTTGTAGTAGTTAACCGGCATCTCCTGCTTCTTCACCTGTCTAATTCCATTAATATATATTCCTGTCCAAGGTAGAGGAGGGGCTGTGACTCCATCAGCTTTTAGATGTTCAGGGGCTACCCCATCAGGGGGGACTTTGTTCTATGGCCAAGAAATCATTTTGTACTTCACTGGAATTCTGCAGATCATTGGGCCTGAAACACAGGTGTCTAAAAACCCCACCACCTATTAATCTCAACAACAAACATGCAACGGAGAGACAGACAGGAAGTCCAGCCACAGTTGCCTCTGCTGTGCAGATGCATCTCATCCATCCCGACTGTGTCAAGGGACAGCTGCTGGTTGGCTCCCGACAGCTCTTCTCACCACTTTCTGGCCCTCACAGTTTATCTCTGAAGTTCTGTATGTCTCACTTTGCTTCTGCCTCTCTCTATGTCTTTTTGGCTCTCCTCAGGTCTCTCCGTGTGTCTCTGGGTCTTTGTCTCTCACTCTCGGTTCTGTCTTTAATCCTGTCTGCACCCTTTCTCTTTCTGCTTCTCTCTCTCTGAAGGCTTTCTCAGTCACCATCTCCTTCAAACTCTCTGGGTGTTCGTCTTTCTGTCTCTCATGCCTCTGCCACTGAGACTGCAGTGGGCAGGGCTGAAGGCAGAGTCTGAAGCAGGGTTTGGGAGAAGGGCAGGGTAGGTGGAAGCCCCAGGAGAAAGAATATCAGACCTGAATGACCCTCCCCCTTGCTCACACACAGTCTTTCCCCCACTGCTCTCCTAAGCGCCCCCCCCCCCCGCCTCAGTGTTTGCTGTTGGCCCCTGCCTGAGAAACTGGACTTAATTACCCACCACCTGGCCAGGTCACAGGGGCAGGATGCCAACACATGGAGCTGGGCGAGGATTCCAGTGCCCCATGCAATGAGCCCCTGAGTGTTTGCAAAATGTGTAGGATGCCAGGAGCTCCCTGATGTTTCTGGTATTTCCACTGCAGCATCTTTGCCACAAACATTTTAGCTGCAGACATTTTGCCACACAACTAATTGGCTATAAGGCAACTTTAAAATTTTTTTATTTTTAATTTTTTGTAATTACTTTATTGTTGTTAAGGTACAGTTGTCTGCATTTCCCCCCCCACTCCCCCCTACCCCAGCCAAACCCACCTCCCTCCCTTGCTTCCACCCCCACCTTTGTTTTGACCATGTGTCCTCCATAGTAGTTCCTGAAAACCCTTCTCCCCACTGGCTATTGTTAGATTGTTCTTAATTTCTTTTTTAAAAATATATTTTATTGATTATACCATTACAGTTGTTCTATTCTCCCCTTCATTCCCCTCCACCCGCACACTCCCTCCCCAACCATTCTCCCCCCCTAGTCTATAACCACATGTCTCAAGTTCTTTAGATTCTATATTTCCCCCACTATTCTTGCCCTCCCCCCTATCCATTTTCTACCTACCGTCTATGCTATTTTCTGTGCCTTCTCCCCCTTTCTCCTCCTCCCACCCCCCTGTTTCTAACCCTCCATGTGTTCTTCATTTTTATGGTTCCACTCCTGATCTAGCTGTCTTCTTGGTTTGCTTTTGTTTTAGGTGTGGTTGTTTTTTTTAAAATATATTTTATTGATTATACCATTACAGTTGTTCTATTCTCCCCTTCATTCCCCTCCACCCGCACACTCCCTCCCCAACCATTCTCCCCCCCTAGTCTATAACCACATGTCTCAAGTTCTTTAGATTCTATATTTCCCCCACTATTCTTGCCCTCCCCCCTATCCATTTTCTACCTACCGTCTATGCTATTTTCTGTGCCTTCTCCCCCTTTCTCCTCCTCCCACCCCCCTGTTTCTAACCCTCCATGTGTTCTTCATTTTTATGGTTCCACTCCTGATCTAGCTGTCTTCTTGGTTTGCTTTTGTTTTAGGTGTGGTTGTTTTTTTTAAAATATATTTTATTGATTATACCATTACAGTTGTTCTATTCTCCCCTTCATTCCCCTCCACCCGCACACTCCCTCCCCAACCATTCTCCCCCCCTAGTCTATAACCACATGTCTCAAGTTCTTTAGATTCTATATTTCCCCCACTATTCTTGCCCTCCCCCCTATCCATTTTCTACCTACCGTCTATGCTATTTTCTGTGCCTTCTCCCCCTTTCTCCTCCTCCCACCCCCCTGTTTCTANCACTTTATCTGTCCTTCCATTCTAAATGAAAGTTTTGCTGGATAAAGCAATCTTGGCTGTAGGTCTTTGGATTTCATGACTTGGAATACTTCTTTCCAGCCCCTTCTTGCCTGTAAGGTCTCTTTTGAGAAATCCGCTGACAGTCTGATGGGTACTCCTTTGTAGGTGACTGTCCCCTTATCCCTTGCTGCTTCTAGGATTCTCTCCTTCATTTTGGTCTTGGCTAATGTAATTATGATGTGCCTTGGTGTGTTCCTTCTTGGGTCCAACTTCTTTGGGACTCTGTGAGCTTCCTGGATTTCCTGGAAGTCTATTTCCTTTGCCAGACTGGGGAAGTTCTCCTTTATTATTTGTTCAAATACGTTTTCCACTCGTGGCTGTTTCTTTCCCCCTTTTGGTACCCCTATAATCCGGATGTTGGAATGTTTAAAGATGTCCTGGAGGTTCCTAAGCCTCTCCTCATTTTTTGGAATTCTCATTTCTTCATTCCTTTCTGGTCGGATGTTTCGTTCTTCCTTCTGGTCCATTTCATTGATTTGAGTCCCAGTTTCCTTTCCATCGCTATTGGTTTCCTGGACATCTCCCTTCATTTCAATTAGTGTAGCCTTCATATGTTCCTCTAATTTGTGACTATAATCTACCAGTTCTGTGAGCATCCTGATAAATAGTGTCTTGAATTGTGCTTCTGAGAGGCTGGCAATTTCTCGGTCGCTTAGAGTTATTGGCTCTGGGACTTTGAGTTCTTCTTGCGCCATCTTTTGGGCTCTTCATGCCTGTTCCGTAGCAGGATCGAAGCCCTAAAGTGTTCACTAGAGCAGGGCAACTAAGTCGCTGGGTTGTGATGCTCTATGTGGGGGCGGGGTCAAAGAGGGACAATGGCTTCCCTCTGCCGCCTGTCGCGGTGGCCCCCACTGGCACCGCAGCCACCACCGTCACCAGGCCCACGCGTTTCGTTCCACTGCACTCGAGTGTGCAAACGCCGTCAGCCCTCTACCACTGGGTTCGCCCCCTGGGGCCTGCGTCGTCCGTCTCACTGTGAGCGAATGTGCGACCGCGGTCAATCTGCCCCACACCCTGACTGGTTCCCGGCTGCCTGTGTGCCTAGGTCGGGAGATCTGTCCTGCCCGACCCTGCTCCACTGCTGGCTCCGCCTCTCTTACCGTCCCCATTGAACGGTTCATAGTTGTCGGACTTCCATATAATTCCATTTTCTGGTCTTTGGGTGTGTCCTATTTCTCCAAACCTTTGTTGTATTCAAACTTGGTTGTGGGAGAAGGCACAGTGTTTCCACCTATGCCTCCATCTTGGCGGAAGTCAGATTGTTCTTAATTTCAATGTCTCTGATTATATTTTGTTAGCTTTTTCCTTTTGTTGATTATGTTCTAGTTAAGGGTGAGATCCTATGGTATTTGTCCCTTACCACCTGGCTTATTTCACTCAGCATAAGAGCCCTGAAACACCACTCCAAAAGAACCTATACACCCCAATGTTCATAGCAGCACAATTTACAATAGCCAAGTGCTGGAAGCAACCTAAGTATCCATCAGTAAATGAAGTTTAAACTGTGGTACACTTACACAATGGAATACTATGCAGCAGAGAGAAAGATGGAGCTCCTACCCTTTACAACAGCATGGATGGAACTGGAGAGAATTATGCTAAGTGAAATAAGCCAGGCAGTGAGGGACAAATACCATATGATCTCACTTTTAAGTGGAACCTAATCAACAAAACAAACAGGCAAGCAAAATATAACCAGAGACATTAAAATCAAGAACAAACTGACAGTAGCCAGAGGGGAGGTTGGAGGAAATAATGGGGGCTGAGGAAGGGGGAAGGGTTGTCAAGGAACATGTATAAAGGACACATGGACAAAACCAAGGGAGGTGGAATCAGGGGAGGGAGGTGGAGATGGCTGGGGTTGGGGGTGGAGCGGTGGGGTAAAACAACAAACAACTGTATTTGAACAACAATAAAATAAAAATAAATTTAAAAAACTAAGCAAAAGAGGAGAGAGGCAGAATTATAGATATGGAGAGCATTTTGATGACTGCCAGATGGAATGGAGGAGTGAGGGAATGGGTGAAGAAGTGAGGGGATTAAGAAGTATAAATATGTAGGTAGTTACAGAATAGTCATGGGGATGTAAAGTACAGTATAGGAAATGGAGTAGCCAAAGAACTTACACACATGGCCCATGGACACGGATGATGGTGTGGGGTTGCTTGAGGGAGTAGGGGTGGTGGTGGAAGGGGACAAAGGAAGAATGATTGGGACAACTGTACTAGCATAATTAATACAAAATAATTTTAAAAATGATGAGCAAGTAGAGTAATGAATGTGTATCAGATTTTGCATTAGGCCCTGGCTGGTGTGGCTCAGTGGATTGGGTGCCAGCTTGTGAACCAAAAGGTTGCTGGTTCCATTCCCAGTCAGGGCACACGCCTGGGTTGCAGGCTAAGTCCCCACTAGGGGGCGTTAAAGAGGCAACCACATGTTGATTTTTCTCTCTTTCTGCCTCACTTCCCCCTCTCTAAAAATGAATAGATAAAATCTTTAAAAATATTTTTAAAAATTTTCATTAAGCTTGAACATTCCTCTGTGGAAACTATTTGGATGATTCAGAAAGCTTTTGGGGATAATGTAATGAGTGATTGGTAGCTTCATCACAACAATGAGCTCATTCATGCAGCATACCTCATGCAGAGTTTTATGGCCAAACATCAAATTATCCAGGTGACTCAGCCCCCTAAAGCCTTGAGTTGGCATCCTGCAAATTCTGGCTTTCCCCAAAACTAAAATCGCCTTTGAAAGGGAAGAGAATCAGATCATTGATGTGATTCAAGACAATGCCATGGAACATCTGATGGCAATTCTAATAAAATATTTTTCTGAGTGTTTTGACCAGTGGAAGAGACACTGGGAGAACTGATGTCCCAAGGTGCCTACTTTGAAGGGGATTGAGCTATCATTGTCCTATGTATAATATTTCTTGTATCTGTGTCTTCTTCAATAAACGTCTCTTTCCCCCCCAATATTACACGGCTGGATATTTTCTGTACAGAAAGTATCAGGGGAAACCCCCCAAAACTGACTTGCCCTGCTAGGTGAGTATACTAAGAACCCATCTCTATGAGTGTGCCAACTGGCATTGTTGTGAGAGGCTGCATTTGGCTCCAGTGAATTTTTTTGAAGACTTTCCATGCATTTTCCCATTTCATGATGGGTGATTTATGAGCACACCTGTCCACACCACACTGAATTTTCAGTATTTTTTAAATAAAAAAATGGCATGACCCACCTCACCTATTCACCTGGTTTTACCCCAAGTGACTATATTTTTGGTTTCCTAGGATGAAAAACGTCCTCAAAGGAAAATGTTTTGTTGATGTGGAAGAGGTAAAACAAAACTGGCAGAAGCACTAAACGGCGTCAAAATCAATGAGTTCAAAAACTGTTTTGGCAGTGGATTGCATCCAATGGAGAGTACTTTGACGTGGCTGAAGTTTAAACATGTTCGCATAAGTACACAATATTTTGTAAACAAATTCCAGTGTTTTGCTCCCCGCCTTGTATATTATACAATGAATTATTACTCAGTCATAAAAAAGAACAAAATGTTACTATTTTGACAACATGGATGACCCTAGAGGGTATTATGCTAAGTGAAAAATGTCAGAGGAAGATAAATACTGTATGATTTCACTTATATGTGGAATCTAAAAAACAGAATGAATAAACAAAACAGAAACAAAGTCATAAACACAGAGAGCATTTTGATGGTTGGCAGACATAAGGGACTTGGGTGAAAAGGGGGAGGGGATTAAGAAGTACAAATTGGCAGGTGTAAAACTAGTCATGGGATGTAAAGTACAGTGTATGGAATATAGTCAATAATATTGTAACAACTATGTATGGTGCCAGGTGGGTACTAGATTTGTTGAGATGATCACTTCATAAATTATGCAAATGTCTAATCATTATGTTGTACACCTGAAACTAATATAATATTGCATGTCAATTGTAGGTAAAATGAAAAAAAATATTTAAAAATAAACACAAAAAATTCTGGAGTTTCATAGGAACTGGAATTTTAAGAAACTTCAAATGTCTTTGACCAGATTAAAAAGAAAACATACTGTTTGATTACATTTACATGAAATTCAAAACCAGGCAAAGGTGATAAAAGTCACAATAGTGGTTACTTTGTGGGGGTTAAGAATGTTTTATGTCTTGATCTGGGCAATCGTTATAAGGGTGTATAGAGATACAAAAATTCCTCAAGCTTTACACTTTAAAGATACATTTTATTTTTTGTATGGTGTACTTCAATTTAAAGAGTGCAGAGTTCATCTTTTGGTCTAACTGGAGACTGGCTTGCTGCAGAGAGACCCAAGGAGAAGCAACTAAAAGGGCATTAGAAAAATTTACAACACATAAACAGAGCTTACATTGAAGGGCTGGTGTCTGTGGTGGATTTTAGAGGACTTCAGAAGTCCTTATTATTACCTGTTATAGTTTCTTTCACTGCAGGAATCCAGGGCAAGATTATGGTAAACGTGAAGGTTTTAAAAAAATCTCATACTCATTCACATATTGAAAAGTGAAGACCTGGGGTTGGAGTGTCTTAAGCCTTGCTCACCTATCTCCACGCGATCTCCCCCTAATGCTGAAAACAAAATTAGAGGTTGACCTAGGCAAAAGCTAGGGGGTGGTTCTAAGAGGTTACAGAAGTCTCTCTTGCATTCTACCTACAGGCTGTCGTACCATGGTGGGAGTTCAGGGGGGAAGTTACGAATAAGGAGTGCAAGGAAAGATGGTCAATACACACAGCACAGAGGAGTTGTGGTTTTGGGTAATTAGTGAGGGATGATAGTAAAGTTTGGGAAGACCTTTTTTATTATCTGATTAAAAAATATCTTCCATGGAACGTTTCAGAGGAGGATTAGAAATGGCAGGTATTTGAAAAATCTTTAAAAATATTAGACTTTGAGCCCTGACCAGCATGGCTCAGTTGGCTGGAGCATCATCCCATTAACCAAAAGGTCATGGTTTCCATCTCTGTTAGGGTTAATTCCCTGGGTTGCGGTTTGGCTTCCAGGTGGGGCATGTGCTGAAGGTAGATTGATTTCTCTCACATGGATGTTTCTCTCTCTCTCCCTTCCCCTCTCTCTGGAATTAAAAAAATACACCATACATATTGAAATACTTTCAGAAGGACAGAAAAGTTGCAGATAGTACAGAGAGTTTTGTTTATTCTTCACTCAGCTTCTCCTGATAACCACATGCATAACCATGATACAATGATCAAAACAAAGAAATTAACATTGGTACAACATTATTAGTGAACTACAGACTTTATTTAGATTTCACCAGTTCTTCCCTAGTGTCCTTTTCCATTCCAGGATGTCATCCCATGTCTCATGTTGCACTTAGTCTTTCTAAAGGTGTTCCTAATTTGGGACAACTCCTCATTTTTTCATGACTTTGATACTTGAAAAATTATCTTTTTATTTTTCAATTAAAATTGACATACAAGATTATATTAGTTTCATGAGGACAACATAGCAATTAGACATGTGTATAACTTAGGAAGTGATCACCCCACTAAGTCTAGTACCTATCTGGCAACATGAATAGTTGTTACAATATTATTGACTAATGACTGCAACACTTCTAAACAGTACTGGTCAGTTAATCAGTAGACCGTGTCTCAACTTGGGTTTTTCTGGTGCTTTCTTGTGATTATATTGAAATCGTTCAGTCTGGGCAAGAATAGCACAGAAACGCTGTGCCCTCCTCAGCACATCCTGTCAAGAGGTACAAGATGTCACCTCTGGTACATCGTGTTATTGACAGCATCAACTCTGATTACTTGCTTGCTTATTTTCTTTCATGTAAAATTGCTAGTTTTTCCTCTGCTTAAGAACTATCTTGAGGAATACATTGTATTTGAGAGTACAGAGTTCTGATTCTCCTCAAACTGTTGCCCAGCAGTGCTAGCCCCCATCAGTGGGCCTTGCCTACAGCTGTTACTGTGGTGTCCTCACAATCAGCTTCCACTTCCCTTGTCCCCTACATGTATTTACTAGAGTTCTTTCACAGGGTAGAATGGTCTCTCCTGCCTTATTTATTTATCTAGTTATTTATTTATATATCTATGGTCTGATGGATATTTATTTTATTCCATGAGTTATAATCCAACACTTTATTTTTGTTTTGCACAAATTATTTCAGCTTTGATTATGAGGCGCTCCTTCAGCTTGGCTTCTGTTTCTTTTTGACATGACCCATTTTTTGTTTAACCTATTAATTAATTAATTAATTGGTTAAAAAGATTAATTAATATGGTGCTTTATTTCTGTAAGTATACACTGAAACATTAGTTGATAATAGCTAATGAGAAAATGTGGAAACGAGGCATCGGCTTCTCTAACCACTGCTATGAGAATATTATCAGGTATCGTCATTACCTGTTCACTTTTAATGTCACCTCATTCTACTATATAATATAACAATGTAGCTAGAATACAGTTAATAGGTGCTCCTGACTCTCAGGTAAGCAATACAGGAAAATCAGCTTGTGAGGATGGTGACCTCCTCACTCCCCCAGAAACCCAGCGAAGCTCTTGAGAAGCAGTCCTAAGAATCACAAGAGAAGGGGCATTGGCTGGCCTCCTTAACACAGGGAGAAAGAGCAGAAAACCACTGTGTTACAAGGCATTCAACTCGCTACTGTTTTGAAATGTTGGATCCGTGTCAGTGACAGTCCTGGCAGCTGCTCAGATGCCACACTAGAGTTTTATGGGTACTGCTGTAGGATGATTTCAAAATTGCAGGAATGTTTGAGTGGGCTCTATAATGTTTTCATTCAAGTTTCCAACCCATAAAGTATGTTGCTATTGATCAAAACAAAATATTATTATTTATTTTATTACATTTGATTGATTATCCTATTACAGTTGTTCCAATTTCCCCCTCTTTGCCCTCTCCACTCAGCAGTCCCCAGTCCCTCTGATGATTCCTCCACCTTTGCTCATGTCCATGGGTCATGTATGTAAGTACTTTGGCTATTCCATTTCCTATACTGTACTTTACATCCCCATGACTATTCTGCAACTACCTATTTGTACTTCTTAATCCCTTCACCTTTTCCTTCATTCCCCCAGAACCCAGCCTAACTGGCCACCACCCCAATGTTCTCCATTCCCATGATTCTGTTTCTGTTCTGCTTCTTTGCTTAGTTTATTTTTTAGATTCGATTTTTAAAAAGATTTTATTTGTACTTCCAGACAAGATGGAGGCATAGATAGACACACTGTACCTCCTCACACAACCAAAATAAGGACAACAAAATTTTAGAAACAAAATAACAAGCAGGACTGACAGAAAATTGAAGTGTATGGAAGTCAGACAGCCAAGGAGCTGAAATAGACACATTCATCCAGACTGGGAGGTGGGGAAGAGTTGGGTCGCCGAGCGGAGAGGGGTTGCGGCATAGGAAGCGGTGATACTGGGCGCACAAGGCACCCTGGGCACACAAGATGGCACTGGGAAGACCCTGGGCACCCAGGCGGCGGCTGGCAGACCCTGGGTGTGGGGTGGTGATGGGCAGACCCAGTGAGAGGGCGATTGAGAAGCGGTGGCTGGCTGACTGGGCAGCGGTCCCACACTTATGCACAGATAACTGAGGAGCAAAAAAATCCAGCAACCCAGGGTCTCAGCGCTGGGAAATAAAGCCTCAAAACACTGATTGAATACACCTGTGGGGTTGAGGCACAGAAGGAGACTCCCAGTCTCACAGGAGAGTTTGTTGGAGAGACCCACAGGGTCCTAGAACACACACAAACCCACCCACCTGAAAACCAGCACCAGAAAGGCCCAATTTGCTTGGGGGTAGCTGCGAAAGGGACTGAGGTCCAATAGAGAGTGGAGTGAGCGCCATTGTTCCCTCTCGAACCCTGCCACCACATACAGCATCACAATCCAGTGATTGGGTTGCCCTGCCCTGGTGAATACCCAAACTCTGCCCCTCATATGTAACAGGTGTGACAAGACAAAAAATGGCTGAAAAGGAGGAACAGATCAAAGTTCCAAAAATAATACAATTAAGTGACCAAGAGATAGCCAACCTATCAGATGCACAGTTCAAAATATTGGTGATTAGGATGCTCACAGAATTCATTGGATTTGGTCACAAATTAGATGAACAAATGAAGGCCACACTAAGTGAAATGAAGGAAAATGCACAGGAAGCCAATAGTGATGGGAAGGAAACTGGGGCTCAAATTAATGGAGTGGACCATAAGGAAGAAAGAAATATTCGACCAGAACAGAATGAAGAAACAAGAATTCAAAAAAATGAGGAGAGGCTTAGGAACCTCCAGGATATCTTTAAATGTTCCAACATCTAAATTATGGGGGTACCAGAAGGGGAAGAGGAAGAGCAACAAATGGAAAATTATTTGAGCAAATAATAAAGTAGAACTTACCAAATCTGGCAAAAGAAATAGTCTTGCAGGAAGTCCAGGAAGCTCAGAGAGTCCCAAAAAAGTTGGACCCCAGAAGGAGCTCACCAAGGCACATCATAATTACATTAGCCAAGATAAAAATAAAGGAATGAATCCTAGAAGCAGAAAGAGATAAGAAGACAGTTACTTACAAAGGAGTTCCCATCAGACTGTCAGCTGATTTCTCAAAAAAACCCAAAAACCTTACAGGCAAGAAGGGGCTGGAAAGAAGTATTCCAAGTCATGAAAGGGAAGGATCTACAACCAAGATTACTCTATCCAGCAAAGCTTTCATTTAGAATGGAAGGACAGA